>NW_027016825.1:20000-129744 GCF_036934945.1 Oncorhynchus masou masou
CCCATCCCCCATGTCCACCCCATGTCTCTACCACCCCATGTCCCATCCCCCATGTCCACCCCATGTCCCTACCACCCCATGTCCCATCCCCCCATGTCCACCCCATGTCCCTACCACCCCATGTCCCATCCCCCATGTCCACCCCATGTCTCTACCACCCCATGTCCCATCCCCCCATGTCCACCCCATGTCCCTACCACCCCATGTCCCTACCACCCCATGTCTCTACCACCCCATGTCCCATCCCCCCATGTCCACCCCATGTCCCTACCACCCTATGACCCTACCGCCCTATGTCTCTACCGCCCCATGTCCCATCCCCCATGTCCACCCCATGTCTCTACCACCCCATGTCCCATCCCCCCATGTCCACCCCATGTCCCTACCACTCCCATGTCCCATCCCCCCATGTCCACCCCATGTCCCTACCACCCCATGTCCCATCCCCCCATGTCCACCCCATGTCTCTACCACCCCATGTCCCATCCCCCCATGTCCACCCCATGTCCCTACCACCCCATGTCCCTACCACCCCATGTCTCTACCACCCCATGTCCCATCCCCCCATGTCCACCCCATGTCCCTACCACCCCATGTCCCATCCCCCCATGTCCACCCCATGTCCCATCCCCATGTCCACCCCATGTCCCATCCCCCCATGTCCACCCCATGTCCCTACCACCCCATGTCCCATCCCCCCATGTCCACCCCATGTCCCTACCACCCCATGTCCCATCCCCCCATGTCCACCCCATGTCTCTACCACCCCATGTCCCATCCCCCATGTCCACCCCATGTCCCTACCACCCCATGTCTCTACCACCCCATGTCTCTACCACCCCATGTCCCATCCCCATGTCCACCCCATGTCCCTACCACCCCATGTCCCATCCCCCATGTCCACCCCATGTCTCTACCGCCCATGTCTCTACCGCCCCATGTCTCTACCGCCCCTGTCTACCGCCCCATGTCCCATCCCCCCATGTCCACCCCCCATGTCTCTACCACCCCATGTCCCATCCCCCCATGTCCACCCCATGTCTCTACCACCCCATGTCCCATCCCCATGTCCACCCCATGTCTCTACCACCCCATGTCCCATCCCCCATGTCCACCCCATGTCTCTACCGCCCCATGTCTCTACCGCCCCATGTCTCTACCGCCCCATGTCTCTACCGCATTATGTCTCTACCGCCCCATGTCCCATCCCCCCATGTCCACCTTATGTCTCTACCGCCCCATGTCTCTAACCGCCCATGTCCATACCGCCCATGTCCATACCGCCCCATGTCCATACCGCCCCATGTCTCTACCGCCCCATGTCCATACCGCCCCATGTCCATACCGCCCCCATGTCCATACCGCCCATGTCTCTGTCTCTACCGCCCCATGTCTCTACCGCCCCATGTCTCTACCACCCCATGTCTCTACCACCCCATGTCCCATCCCCCCATGTCCACCCCATGTCTCTACCGCCCCATGTTCCATCCCCCATGTCCACCCCATGTCTCTACCGCCCCATGTCCATACAGCCCCATGTCCATACCGCCCCATGTCCATACCGCCCCATGTCTCTACCGCCCCCATGTCCATACCGCCCATGTGTCTACCGCCCCATGTCTCTACCACCCCATGTCCATACCGCCCCATGTCTCTACCGCCCCATGTCTCTACCGCCCCATGTCTCTACCACCCCATGTCTCTACCACCCCATGTCCATACCGCCCCATGTCTCTACCGCCCCCATGTCTCTACCGCCCCATGTCTCTACCGCCCCATGTCTCTACCGCCCAATGTCTCTACCACCCCATGTCTCTACCGCCCTATGTCCCTACCATGTCCCTACCGCCCCATGTCCATACCGCCCCATGTCCATACCGCCCCCATGTCCATACCCCATGTCCATACCGCCCCATGTCTCTACCGCCCCATGTCTCTACCGCCCAATGTCTCTACCGCCCCATGTCTCTACCGCCCCATGTCTCTACCGCCCCATGTCTCTACCGCCCCCATGTCTCTACCACCCCATGTCTCTACCACACCCCATGTCCCATCCCCCCATGTCCACCCCATGTCTCTACACCCCATGTCCATCCTACCATGTCCACCCCATGTCTCTACCGCCCCATGTCCATACCCCCCATGTACCGCCCCCATGTCCATACCGCCCCATGTCTCTACCGCCCCATGTGTCTATGTCCATCCCCCATGTCCATACCGCCCCATGTCTCTACCACCCCATGTCTCTACCGCCCCATGTCTCTACCGCCCATGTCTCTACCGCCCATGTCTCTACCGCCCCATGTCTCTACCGCCCAATGTCATGTGTCTACCGCCCCATGTCCTACCACCCCATGTACCGCCCATGTCCATACCGCCCCATGTCCATACCCCATGTCCATACCGCCCCATGTCCATCCCCCCATGCCCATGTCCTACCGCCCCATGTCTCTACCGCCCCATGTCTCTACCGCCATACCCCCCCATGTCTCTACCCCATGTCTCATGTCTCTACCGCCCCCATGTCTCTACCACCCCATGTCTCTACCACTCCCATGTCCCATCCCCCCATGTCATGTCTCTACCGCCCCCATGTTCCATCCCCCCATGTCCCCTACCGCCCATGTCCATACCGCCCCATGTCCATACCGCCCATGTCCATACCGCCCCATGTCTCTACCGCCCCATGTCCATACCGCCCCATGTGTCTACCGCCCCATGTCTCTACCACCCCATGTCCATACCGCCCCATGTACCGCCCCATGTCTCTACCACCCCCATGTCTCTACCACCCCGCCCCATGTCCATACCGCTCCCCCATGTCTCTACCGCCCCATGTCTCTACCGCCCCATGTCTCTACCGCCCCATGTCTCTACCGCCCAATGTCTCTGGCCCCATGTCCTCTACCATGTCCCTACCATGTCCATACCGCCCCATGTCCATACCGCCCCATGTCCATACCGCCCCATGTCCATACCGCCCCATGTCTCTACCGCCCCATGTCTCTACCGCCCCCATGTCTCTACCGCCCATGTCCCTACCGCCCCATGTCTCTACCGCCCCATGTCTCTACCGCCCAATGTCTCTACCGCCCCATGTCTCTACCGCCCCATGTCTCTACCGCCCAATGTCTCTACCGCCCCATGTCTCTACCGCCCTATGTCCCTACCATGTCCCTACCGCCCCATGTCCCTACCGCCCTATGTCCCTACCGCCCTATGTCCCTACCGCCCTATGTCCCTACCATGTCCCTACCGCCCTATGACCCTACCGCCCTATGACCCTACCGCCCCATGTCCCTACCGCCCTATGGCCAGTCCGTTTCTGTCAAAAGGACATGTTTTATTAAAGCCTCACCTGGCCATGACCCCACTGTCAGGGGTCATTATTTTATTATTATTATTGTCATTATTATTTTATTGTCATTATTATTGTCACTATTATTATTGTTATTATTTTATTATTGTCATTATTTTATTATTGTTATTATTGTTGTTGTCATTATTATTATTGTCATAATTGTTATTCTACCTTCCTGTCGTTGTGTTGCAGGTGATGATGAGCTCTTCCTGATGAAGCTCATTAATCGGCCCATGTTGATCCTGCGTGAGGGAGAACGGTTTTGTGTGTCATCACAAGAGCTCCAACACGCTGGATGCCAACCGATCCGCTATGACATCTTCTTACTGCTTTTCAGCGATGGCGCCTACCACATAAAAAGTCAGTGTTTGTGGGTGTGTGTGTGTGTGTGTGTGTGTGTGTGCTTGCATGGATGCATGTTTGCATTTGTGTGCATGTCTTCATGTACCATGTATGTGTAAATGTTCTATCTGCATGTGTTCTACTGTCTTAGAACTATGCCACATTTTACTCTATCAGTATTACTACAAAGTACACCAAACCAAGTATGTCACTCTTTATCTCTAACTAACAGTAATGTTGTCCATCTCCACCAGGCGTAGGTGGAAAGTTCTGGTATGTCTCCAGCAGCGGCCTGGTGTGCTCAGACGGAGACAAGCCTGAGGACTTCTTCCTGGAGTTCCTGGAGCACGGGCGGGTGGGCATCAAGGGCAAGAACGGCAAGTACCTGCGCGGGGACAGTGGCACGCTGAAGGGCGACGCAAATTACCGTGGACCCCTCCTGTCTCTGGGAGTACTAACCTGGCGCGACCTCCTGACGACCCCTGAAGCCCATGGAGGGGTGGAGGGAGAGGGAGGACCTGGTTCCCACCTGGGTTCACAGCTCAACCAACAACGATACTTTACACAGACTGACTGGGGAACATTTTCACTACTCTCTTTTCTACTTTAGCGGCAAAGGAGAGTAGTTCCCACTTCTTTGTTTTGTTTTGCAAAAAGTGAAAATGTGTAGAAAGTTTCTTTGTGTTTATATTATTATATTTGATTTGTTTTCCAAAAAAAGCATTGGTTACCTAAATAGTTTTTTTCCCAAGTGACATTGCCAACATCAACAACAGCGAATACTTAATCAAATCTGCTAATTTTGGTCACTCACACAGCCTATAAAAAAACATCAGATTCTGTATAGCGGTCCTTAAATTATTATCTGATGCCTGAATAAAGGCAGCTGTTCACATCAATATGTCTTTGTTGTGATGTTTACTGTTGTCTTTAACAACAGTGTATCAGTACGATGATTATCCAACACTGCTCCCAAACATACTCACTGCTTCCAAAGAGGACACGAATCAGCTTCCAAAATGCCCAAATTAATGGTGTAGTATACCAGACCAGAGTAGCCCAAATGACCCTGTTTGAGTAGCCCAAATGACCCTGTTTGAGTAGCCCAAATGGCCCTGTTTGAGTAGCCCAGAGTAGCCCAAATGGCCCTGTTTGAGTAGCCCAAATGGCCCTGTTTGAGTAGCCCAAATGGCCCTGTTTGAGTAGCCCAAATGGCCCTGTTTGAGTAGCCAAGAGTAGCCCAAATGGCCCTGTTTGAGTATCCCAAATGGCCATGTTTGAGTAGCCCAGAGTAGCCCAAATGGCCATGTTTGAGTAGCCCAGAGTAGCCCAAATGGCCCTGTTTGAGTAGCCCAGAGTAGCCCAAATGGCCCTGTTTGAGTAGCCCAAATGGCCCTGTTTGAGTAGCCCAAATGGCCCTGTTTGAGTAGCCCAAATGGCCCTGTTTGAGTAGCAAGAGTAGCCAAATGGCCCTGTTTGAGTAGCCCAGAGTAGCCCAAATGGCCCTGTTTGAGTAGCCCAGAGTAGCCCAAATGACCCTGTTTGAGTAGCCCAGAGTAGCCAAAATGGCCCTGTTTGAGTAGCCAAGAGTAGCCCAAATGACCCTGTTGGAATCATCTTACAATGCAATACGATCCTTCTTCCCTTCCTTGAAGTAATCCCTGATTTGACATGACTGATGTAAGCAACCATGCATGTCAGATCAGTGATGACTTGGAGGATGTATTTAAAGAGTAGTCTAGCAGGGCCAATGTCTGGTCCCGCTACAGATTATACAGATAATTTGAATTAAATATAACAAAGACAGGAAAACATCAGTTGTCCACTATGTCGGATCATTCAGTAGTATCACAGTACTAGATAGTTGTAAGATATCAACATGAGGGAAAAGCAAGAGATCAACATTGTTTGCGTAGGGAGCGTACTACAAGGGCCATTTGAAATGTTCTAATCCCGTCAAATTCAATTCTGGACCTCGAAGCCAGTTCCACTGCATTTTCTTCATTCTTCACCTCTTATCAGGGACTGATTTAGACCTGGGACACCAGGTTTGTGCAATGAATTATCAGGTGGAACAGAAAAGCATCAGGACCTCGTCGGGTCAGAGTTGACTACACCTGTTCTAACCCTCTGACTCTATGTATTGGTGACTGTATGGGCTGTACTCTATCATGTCAGTCTACAAGTCTGCAGTCACAAGACGATAAAACCAGCGAGGAAAAACTGTGTTTCAGGGAATCCGTTTGACCAGGGCAAAGCACAGAATCATAATTATTTAGGATGCTATTTAGATCAGTGATTCTGGCAGACTGACTGCAATGTTGTGAAACTCAAGCACGCACAACATTATCAAGTGCTGCTCTGATTTCCTGCCTTGGGACTTTAAAAAAAATCTTCCACGGTGCACCCATTGAGTTGCAAAGAGGGCCCACCCACATTTGCTGTTTTACCAACTGGGACAGCAGGGATAGCGCCATTGAGGGCTAACTCCATTTTAAAGTGGTACATTTCTGTCAATTACCACAAACTGGCTTTGTGGCACCAGCCCTCGAGTGTGCCCTCTCCCATCCTATACCCTCTCCTTGAGCCTCTGTCCTGCAATCAACTCGCCCGAAAGACTTCCAATTCTACCATGGAGGTACCACATCTGCAACAGTTTAGTCTGAACCAATTAAGACCAAAGGTTCTGTGACGTGTGAGTTTGTGATCAAGTGTCTCCAAAGCATACAGCCCTATCAGCTGAAGAGGAGCCGCGGACCCAGCTTTAAACACTACAACAAGGATGTAATGTCAGTCAAATAGATTTAGATTTTTGTCTATAAAAGTGTTGACGATAATAAAATAAACAATGCCCATACATGTTGTTTGTTTAGCTGCTTCATGTCAACTAATTGTTCAACTCCAGTCTAGTGACTGACAGACCACATGATGTTGTCAACGTAACCAACAGTCATCTTCTTAGTGTTGTCGGACCATAGTGTCTATTGAACTATGACTCTCAAATCCAGTCTATCAGTTAGTGTGGATCACCTGAAGAGTGATGCAGCACAACTTATCCACACACTAGCAGCACAGTTCACCCAGTATGTAGTAGTAGTAGTGTCACAGTCCATCCTAGTAACACAGTCCATCCAGTAGGTAGTAGTAGTGTCACACTTTAGCAGCACAGTCCATCCAGTAGGTAGTAGTAGTGTCACACTCTAGCAGTCCATCCAGTAGGTAGTAGTAGTGTCACACTCAGTCCATCCAGTAGGTAGTAGTAGTGTCACACTCTAGCAGCACAGTCCATCCAGTAGGTAGTAGTAGTGTCACACTAGCAGCACAGTCCATCCAGTAGGTAGTAGTGCAATGCATTGATTTAGTGCTGATATTGTGGTGTAGAAATGGCTCTTAGGACTCTTCTACAGGTGTTTGTCTCCCCATATCTCTATCCCACTCTGGAGGTATCCTGAAGAGAGTCCTATAGGGTTTATTGTAAGTGCTTGTGCTCGTCTGTCCTGGTGTGTGTTTACCCCTCTGTTCCCCATCATGTCCTGGTGGGTGATTGTTTATTGTAAGTGTTTGTGCTCGTCTGTCCTGGTGTGTGTTTACCCCTCTGTTCCCCCTCATGTCCTTGTGGGTGATTGTTTATTGTAAGTGTTTGTGCTCATCTGTCCTGGTGTGTGTTTACCCCTCTGTTCCCCCTCATGTCCTGGTGGGTGATTGTTTATTGTAAGTGCTTGTGCTCGTCTTACCTGGTGTGTGTTTACCCCTCTGTTCCCCCTCATGTCCTTGTTGGTGATTGTTTATTGTAAGTGTTTGTTGCTCGTCTGTCCTGGTGTGTGTTTACCCCTCTGTTCCCCCTCATGTCCTTGTGGGTGATTGTTTATTGTAGTGTTTGTGACGTCTGTCATGGTGTGTATTTATCCCTCTGTTCCCCCTCATGTCCTTGTGGGTGATTGTTTATTGTAAGTGTTTGTTGCTCGTCTGTCCTGGTGTGTGTTTACCCCTCTGTTCCCCCTCATGTCCTTGTGGGTGATTGTTTATTGTAAGTGTTTGTTGCTCGTCTGTCCTGGTGTGTGTTTACCCCTCTGTTCCCCCTCATGTCCTTGTGGGTGATTGTTTATTGTAAGTGTTTGTGCTCGTCTGTCCTGGTGTGTGTTTACCCCTCTGTTCCCCCTCATGTCCTTGTGGGTGATTGTTTATTGTAAGTGTTTGTGCTCGTCTGTCCTGGTGTGTGTTTACCCCTCTGTTCCCCCTCATGTCCTGGTGGGTGATTGTTTATTGTAAGTGCTTGTGCTCATCTGTCCTGGTGTGTATTTACCCCTCTGTTACAAACGAAGCGTGTGTTTAGTGAGTCCTCCAGATCAGAGGCAGTAGAGATGACCAGGGATGTTGTCTTGATAGGTGTGTGAGTTGGACCATTTTCATGACCTGCTAAGCATTCAAAATGTAACGAGTACTTTTCAGTGTCAGGGAAAATGTCAAAAGTACATTATTTTATTTAGGAATGTAGTGAAGTAAAAGTGAACGTTGTCAAAAATGTAAATAGTAAAGAACAAATAACCCCAAAAATCCCTTAAGTAGTACTTTAAAGTATTTTTACTGAAGTACTTTACACCACTGATCTGCAAGCTCGGTTTAAAGTGTCACCGGAGGCACATCTGTCCCACACGTTCTAGAAGCTCACACTAATGAGTCCAGTTGATTGTGTTTTTAAGGACAGTGGATTTCCAATATATTTTGACAGATTTAACAACTCAGAGGCTTTGTGGTTAGTGTCCGCCCTGAGATTGGAAGGTTGGGGGTTTGATTTTATACTCAGCATTAAGGTGATGAATTGCGGATAAGGCCCTGAGACAGACGAGCATCCTGGGGGTTGTACATCAAGCTGCATCAACCTACAGAAACAGTTAACAGGCTGCTGCACTAGGGCCATTCTGGCTCAGAGAAGGCTTACAACCTACAGAAACAGGCAACAGGCTGCTGCACTAGGGCCATTCTGGCTCAGAGAAGGCTTACAACCTACAGAAACAGGCAACAGGCTGCTGCACTAGGGCCATTCTGGCTCAGAGAAGGTTTACAACCTACAGAAACAGGCAACAGGCTGCTGCACTAGGGCCATTCTCTCAGAGAAGGTTTACAACCTACAGAAACAGAAGGCTTACAGGGCCATTCCTCAGAGAAGGCTTACAACCTACAGAAACAGGCAACAGGCTGCTGCACTAGGGCCATTCTGGCTCAGAGAAGGCTTACAACCTACAGAAACAGTTAACAGGCTGCTGCACTAGGGCCATTCTGGCTCAGAGAAGGCTTACAACCTACAGAAACAGTTAACAGGCTGCTGCACTAGGGACATTCTGTCTCAGAGAAGGTTTACAACCTACAGAAACAGGCAACAGGCTGCTGCACTAGGGACATTCTGGCTCAGAGAAGGTTTACAACCTACAGAAACAGGCAACAGGCTGCTGCACTAGGGACATTCTGGCTCAGAGAAGGCTTACAACCTACAGAAACAGTTAACAGGCTGCTGCACTAGGGACATTCTGTCTCAGAGAAGGCTTACTTCTTTCTCCTTAGACAGATTTGATTTACATGGGGATATAGATGAGAATGGAAGACACAGTAGAAAAAGGTAGACAGGGATTGAACCCCGGTTCATTTTGTGTCAAGAGTGTTATAATTTGACATGACACTGCACCAGTTGATTGTTAATGTAGGTTGAATTGGCTGTACTCTCTTAGAGAAAAAGGTGGAACCTAAAAGGGTTATTTGGCTGTCCCCATAGGACACTCAAACTCAACTCTGGACCTCAAAGCCAGTTCCACTGCATTTTCCTTATTGTTGCCCTCTAATCAGGGACTGATTTACACCTGGGACAACAGGTGGGTGCAATTAATTACCAGGTAGAACAGAAAACCTGCAGGCTCTGGACCTCAAATACCCCTGCCATAGGATAGGAGAACCCTTTGAAGAACCCTTTTTGGTTCCAAGTAGAACCCTTTGAGTTCCACGTAGAACCCTTTACATAGAGTGGTCTACATGGAACCCAAAATAGTTTTATCTGGAACCAAAGGGGGTTCTACCTAGAACCAAAAAGGGTTGTCCTATGGGGACAGCCGAAGAACCTCTTTGGAATCCTTTATTCTAAGAGTGTACTAGTTCATCAAACAAGGCTGTACTGGTACATCTACACTGCTGCAACACAACTGACCACTGTAGGAGCTACTGAAGTTTCTTCATCCATGACGTGTTGACCAATTGAAATCAACAGGGACTTGTAGTAACACTTGATGTTAAAGCCTAAAGGGTATAATGCATTGTAAGACTTGATGTTAAAGCCTAAAGGGTATAATGCATTGTAAGACTTGATGTTAAGGGGTATAATGCATTGTAAGTGTCAGGCATATGTGTATAGGTGGCAGGGAAGTCAGCCGCAGGAGAGTCAAACGGAGTGTAAAATGGAGTCTTTTAATAAAGTCCAAGTAACATGCTCCATAACACTAAATAGACAAATTAATAATAAAATAAATATGGGTACGAAGACCCGTCGCGCACCTATACAAAAACACTACACTGACGATAAACAATCTCTGACAAAGACATGAGGGGAAACAGAGGGTTAGATACACAACAGGTAATGAATGGGATTGAAAACAGGTGTGTGGGAAGACAAGACAAAACCAATGGAAAATGAAAAATGGATCAATGATAGCTAGAAGACCGTGACGCGAACGCCGAGCACCGCCCGAACAAGGAGAGGCAACGACTTCGGCAGAAGTCGTGACAGTAAGACTTGATGTTAAAGGCTATAATGCATTGTAAGACTTGCCATGGGCACATATGATCCCCTTACAATCATCTCATAATAAATCCTGACTGAATACCTTCCATTTTGAGTCGATTGACACATAGGAAGACAAAGGGTAATTATAAGCCTTGTCATAATGCTCATTCATCTTTATATCACGTCATAAAGCACTATATCTGCAGGCTATATTTATATTGTTACCAGACTTGCTACTCTTATTTAGTTATTTGGTTGAGGTTTGTCTTTGAGAGTCACACACCATGTAATTCCTTTTTGATCATGGCCCTGAGCTCTACAATCTCCATGAAACAGAATGTTTCTGCAGATTAGGGTTTGGACCACGCTTCTGTGAACATCAAATGGAACACATTTTGACGCTGAACGTTAATTAAAAAGTGTAAGTGAAACATCCTATTGACCTTCTTATTCTTTATGTAGTTCTTTAGTATCTATCAATCAAATGTACAGTTGAAGTCGGCAGTTTACATACACCTTAGCCAAATACATTTAAACTCAATTCCTGCCATTTAATCCTAGTAAAGATCTCTGTTTTAGGTCAGTTAGAATCACCACTTCATTTTAAGAATGTGAAATGTCAGAATAATACTTTTCACACCAAAGTACGTTCATCTCTAGGAGACAGAACGCGTCTCCTTCCTGAGCGGTATGACGGCTGCGTGGTCCCATGGTGTTTATACTTGCGTACTATTGTTTGTACAGATGAATGTGGTACCTTCAGGCGTTTGGAAATGGCTCCCAAGGATAAACCAGACTTGTGGAGGTCTACAATTTTATTTCTGATTTCTTTTGATTTTCCCATGACGTCAAGCAAAGAGGCACTGAGTTTGAATGTAGGCCTTGAAATACATCCACAGGTACACCTCCAATTGACTCAAATGATGTCAATTAGCCCATCAGAAGTTTCTGAAGCCATGACATAATTTTCTGGAATTTTTCAAGCTGTTTAAAGGCACAGTCAACTTAGTGTATGTAAACTTCTGACCACTGGAATTGTGATACAGTGAATTATAAGTGAAATAATCAGTCTGTAAACAATTGTTGGTAAAATTACTTGTGTCATGCACAAAGTAGATGTCCTAACCCACTTGCCAAAACTATAGTTTGATAATAACAAGTAATTTGTGGAGTGGTTGAAAACCAATATTAATGACTCCAACCTAAGTGTTTGTAAACTTCCGACTTCAACTGTATTTATAAAGCCCTTTTTACATCATCAGATGTCACAAAGTGCTTATACAGAAACCCAGCCTAAAACCCCACATCTGGGTGGTAGCCTGACTAGGAAACAGGTTGTCGGCTCCCTAATCTAGTGCATAGGCTTTTGCTCAGTGGGCTACAGCCTTGATATGCACAAGAGCCTCATGCAACCCAGGGATCACTCCATGTCAATTGGGGACAAGAGGACATGAGAGGGTGATGCATACAATTGAATCCAATACAATAATTGTGTACCCAGCTAGTTATAGAAGTAGCCTACTACTAATACCACATTCCCCATTCCAGGTAACCTGATTGATTTATTGACTGGCCATTCTAAGAAATGGTCACCATATCATTAAGAGGTCCCGAAATATAGCTCGTCATCCATTGAGTGTTTGGTGTAACGGATCAGCTGTTCCAAAACAGGTCCGCTACTGAAATGCAACATTTATTAGCAGTGCCACTGCGCATGAAAAACGTTCTAAGAGAATTGAGTAGGACTGGGCTGCAGCGTGGTAGCCAGTGCAACAAGTACCCTCTCGGTTAGGTGTAACCCATTGCTTCAATTGAGTACATATTAAGCTAATAGTTTACTATATTAATTTGAGCAAGTAGTACTGCACCTTCCATTATTCTATTGGGTTTCCCATTGACAGTCCCGCCCTCTGATTGACAGCTCTCAGATGAGAACCTTATGTTCAACCTGCTTGAGATAGAGAAAATAAGTGCGTTTTGAGTCCTTATCAGCATCTGGAAATAAAGTTTCCATTTTGAGTTTGAAGCTAGAAAAGTTTCTCAAAATAAAGTGTTTATCTATGGTGATTTATCTTCATATTACTACTAAAGCCGGCTTTTTTCTATAAAATGTATTCCTGGTGTCCTGCTCATTTACCTTATAGGACCTAATGTTTACTCTCACTACTCCTACGAACTAGCGTTGGTGTACTTACCCAGGAGTGAGGAGTGGGTTACATAAGGACCCTCTCAGTAGTGTCTAATTATACATCGGTCGGCTACTCTCTCTCCCGTTATTTACTATTTCAAAGCGCAGTTGTCTTTTATTATTCGTTCCATTATATTAGACAATATCAAAACAGACCCTCTTGACCAGATGTTGCCAAGAATAATTTGACAAGTCAGCACTGGACGGCGGGGAGAAGAATAAAGACCATGTTGGAGAGCTTTGCGCATTTCTCCATCTCGGGTGCCCGGTCCAGAACGTTATGTGATACGGATTTCTTTGTGACCATGACGTTGATTTGAATCGCTCACGGTTTTGTTTTTAACGAAGTTTAATTGACAATGAAGTACGGAATGGTTGTTATCACGGCTGGCTTTTCAGGTTTACTCAGCTTCAGCTTTCTTGCTGTGGCAATTGGCAGCGACTATTGGTACATCATCGATGTGAACAAGGCAAACCAGTCGGACTTGGAGGACCTGAGTTCGCATTCCGGTCTCTGGAGGATCCGTGAAGGTATGTCCACGTATTTATTTAAGCACCCCAAATTAAATGCCATAGCCTAGCACACTTTGATATTGCGGTTCAATATTGCGCTGTGTTTTCTGGTAGCTTGTCATATAACTTGAAATACACATGCCAAATTTAAACAACGGAGTCTACCTGTTCCACCACCCATGTCAGCCTGCTTACACGACCCACTGGCCACAGACGTCCGTTCAACGTCTAATTTTAATGTATATTTGGTTGAGTTGTCAACTAACGTGAATTAAACGTGACATCAACCAAAAATGTCCTTTAGGTTAAAAGTTGGATGGAAAAAAATAAGAAATTCCGTAAATTAATGCCTTTTTGCAAATCCAATCACTTTTCAATGTTTATTCAACCTCATCACATTTTTGTTTTCCTCACTTTATTTTAGATTACATTTATTTAAATTCAACATCAAAAACTGAATCGAGTTTCACTTTCAAAATGCTACCCCATTCAGAATGGACCCAATGCTGGTCCATAGCCATCTCTGTTGTATGCCAGCTAATCTCTTCCCCACCCGAGACGCATTTGCATGCACAGGACATTGCAATAAACAGGTGCACTTTCGAAGCATTTTTTTCCACATATGTTTTATTGTACTCCTGCTCATTTACAATTTGCATATACATTATTGTTAATCATATTATTATGATTGCTATTAATATTATCATTATTATTGTTGTTATTTTTCGTTTTATTATTATTACTGTTATTATTATTAATCTGATTGTTATTGATTATTATTATTATTAATAATATTCATTGTATTATTATTATTCACATAGCTCACCTGTATCTTTCCGGCTGTTTTTTCAACTGCATCTCAGTCAGGCTAGAGGATATTTCATGTTCCAGACAGTGTGTGCGTCCCAAATCACACCCTATTCTCATAGAGCTCTGGTCAAAAGTAGTGCACTACATAGGAAATAAGGTGCTATTTGGGATGCAAACATAGGGGAGTGACACATTACGTAGGGAGCGCCTGCAGTGTCTGTTAGTGTATCAAGTCAAGTGTTACACCACACTACTGCAGTACAGTGTGTCAACAGTATAAATCCTTGCTATAGATTTGTTGATTCATGGCCTGTAAAGAGTTCTGTCAGAGCTCAGCGGTGAAGCAGCTGTCGATGTTAGGCACACACTTAGTAATCGGATATTAGCAACCATATGGGTGTGACACAGCCATAGGTGTGTTGTGTCATAGGCCTACCTTTTGACTGGTACTTTAACATTGTCATGTATGTCTACCAGTCTGAGCGGTCCAACATATTATGCAATATCTGCCATTTAGCAGAAGCTTTTATCCGAAGCGACGTACAGTCATGCATGCCATTTTACTTATCGTCTACCGGTCTGAAAGGTCAGCACATATCTTCTGTTTGCTCTTTTTACAGGGAGAAATGCCACCTCTTGGCCAATTCAGTCCTTCTTTGTGGATACCTCCAACAAAACTGACATAGAGAAGCACCTTATCAGTGAGTATGTGGCCTCTGCTATGTGGCCTCCGACGCCTTTGACATGAAGACTATATTTGGGTCCCAAATGGCACCCTATTCCCTACATAGTGCATAACATTTAACCCATGAGCCCTGGTAAAAAGTAGCAGTGGTGGAAAAAGTAACCAATTGTCATACTTGAGTAAAAGTAAAGATACCTTAATAGAAAATAATATGATAGTATAATATAATAGTATGAATTATAAAAAATTCCTTGTTTTAAGCAAACCAGACGGCACCATGTTCTTGTTATTTTTTTAATTTACAGATAGCCAGGGGCACACACCAACACTCAGACATCATTTACAGATAGCCAGGGGCACACACCAACACTCAGACATCATTTACAGATAGCCAGGGGCACACACCAACACTCAGACATCATTTACAGATAGCCAGGGGCACATACCAACACTCAGACATCATTTACAGATAGCCAGGGGCACACACCAACACTCAGACATCATTTACAGATAGCCAGGGGCACACACCAACACTCAGACATCATTTACAGATAGCCAGGGGCACACACCAACACTCAGACATCATTTACAGATAGCCAGGGGCACACACCAACACTCAGACATCATTTACAGATAGCCAGGGGCACACACCAACACTCAGACATCATTTACAGACAGCCAGGGGCACACACCAACACTCAGACATCATTTACAGATAGCCAGGGGCACACACCAACACTCAGACATCATTTACAGATAGCCAGGGGCACACACCAACACTCAGACATCATTTACAGATAGCCAGGGGCACACACCAACACTCAGACATCATTTACAGATAGCCAGGGGCACACACCAACACTCAGACATCATTTACAGATAGCCAGGGGCACACACCAACACTCAGACATCATTTACAGATAGCCAGGGGCACACACCAACACTCAGACATCATTTACAGATAAAGCATGCGTGTTTAGTAAGTCTTTCAGATCAGAGGCAGTAGAGATGACTCTTGATAAGTGTGGGAATTTGACCATTTTGCTGTCCTGCTAAGTATTCAAAATGTAACGAGTACTTTTGGTTGTCTGGGAAAAAGCATGGAGTAAAAAGTACATTATTTTCTTTAGGAATGTAGTGGAGTAAAAGTAAAAGTAGTCAAAAATATAAATAGTAAAGTACAGATACCCCAAAAAACGACTTAAGTAGTAATTCAAGTATTTTTACTTCAGTTCTTTACACCATTTAGGGCACAGCTGTTAGTTCTATCTCTGTCACATCCACACAAAACAGCACAGATTGTTGAGTCTGTACGATGGGCTCAATGTTTGCAAAGTGAATCAACATTATTGCACTCCACTTTAACAATACAATATAGACCCCATAAAATTATAAAGTTCATTACTAAGCACATACAGTTGAAGTTGGAAGTTTACATTAGCCAAATACATTTAAACTCAGTTTTTCACAATTCCTGACATTTAATCCTAGTACAAATTTTACATACACTCAATTTGTATTTGATAGCATTGACTTTAAATTGTTTAACTTGGGTCAAAAGTTTTGGGTTGCCTTCCACAAGCTTCCCACAATAAGTTGGGTGAATTTCGGCCCATTCTTTCTGACAAAGCTGGTGTAACTGAGTCAGGTTTGTAGGCCTCCTTGTTCGCACATGCTTTTTCAATTCTGCCCGCAAATGTTCTATGGGATTGAGGTCAGGGCTTTGTGATGGCCACTCCAACACCTTGACTTTGTTGTCCTTAAGCCATTTTGCCACAACTTTGGAAGTATGCTTGGGGTCATTGTCCATTTGGAAGACCCATTTGCGACCAAGCTTGAACTTCCTGACTGATGTCTCGAGATGTTGCTTCAATATATCCACATAATTTTTCCTCCAAACATAACGATGGACATTATGGCCAAACAGTTCTATTATTGTTTCATCAGACCAGAGGACATTTATCCAAAAAGTACGATCTTTGTCCCCATGAGCAATTGCAAACTGTAGTCTGGCTTTTTCATGGAGGTTTTGGAGCAGTGGTGCCTTCTTTGCTGAGCGGCCTTTCAGGTTACGTCGATATAGAACTAGTTTTTACTGTGGATATAGATACTTTTGTACCTGTTTCCTCCAGCATCTTCACAAGGTCCTTTGCTGTTGTTCTGTGATTGATTTGCACTTTTCGCACCAAAGTACGTTAATCTCTAGGAGACGGAACGCGCCTCCTTCCTGAGCGGTATCACGGCTGTGTGGTTCCATGATGTTTATACTTGTGTACTATTGTTTGTACAGATTAACGTGGTACCTTCAGGTGTTTGGAAATTGCTCCTAAGGATGAACCAGACTTGTGAAGGTCTACAAAAGCATTTCTGGATCTTGGCTGATTTCTTTTGATTTTCTCATGATGTCAAGTAAAGAGGCACTGAGTTTGAAGGTAGGCCTTGAAATACATCCACAGGTACACCTCCATTTGGCTCAAATGATGTCAATTAGCCAATCAGAAGCTTCTAAAGCCATGGCATCATTTTCTGGAATTTTTCAAGCTGTTTAAAAGCACAGTTATCTTAGTGTATGTAAACTTCTGACCCACTGGAATTGTGATACAGTGAATTATAAGTGAAATAATCTGTCTGTAAACTATTTTTGGAAAAATTATTTGTGTCATGCACAAAGTAGATATCCTAACCGACTTGCCAAAACTATAGTTTGTTAACAAGAAATTTGTGGTGTGGTTGAAAAACAAGTTTTAATGACTCCAACCTAAGTGTATGTAAACTTTAGACTTCAAATGTAGTTGGGCTTTTGTTGGCCTATAGTGGATACTTGTCTTGAGGACAAATAGTATTTCAGGACGACGGTGGTAAAACAGACCAAGCTGACAAACAAAGGGTTTCTTTTTTGTTGTTGATCTTTTGGATATACAGTGTATTCGGAAAGTACTCAGGACTTTGTTGAAGCACCTTTGGCAGCAATTACAGCCTCGAGTCTTCTTGGGTATGACACTACAAGCTTGTCACACCTGTATTTGGGGAGTTTCTCCCATTATTCTCTGCAGATCCTCAAGCTCTGTCAGGATGGATGGGGAGCGTTGCTGCACGGCTATTTTCTGGTCTCTCTAAAGATGTTCGGTAGGGTTCAAGTCTGGGTTCTGGCTGGGCCACTCAATGACATTCCGAGACTTGTCCCGAAGCCACTCCTGTGTTGTCTTAGCTGTGTGCTTAGGGTCGTTGTCCTGTTGGAAGGTGAACCTTCATCCCAGTTTGAGGTCCTGAGCGCTCTGGAGCATTTTTTCATCAAGGATCTCTCTGTACTTTGTGTCGTTCATCTTTCCCTCGATCCTGACTACTCTCCCAGTCACTGCAGCTGAAAAACGTAATGGTGCTACCACCACCATGCTTCACCATACGGATGGTGCCAGGTTTCTTCCAGATATCACTATTGGTATTCAGGCCAATGGGTTCAATCTTGGTTTCATCATACCAGAGCATCTTGTTTCTCATGGTCTGAGAGTCCTTAAGGTTCCTTTTGGCAAACTCCAAGCATGCTGTCATGAGCCTTTTACTGAGGAGTGGCCTCTGTCTGGCCACTCTACCATAAAGGCCTGATTGGTGGAGTGCTGCAGAGATGGTTGTCCTTCTGGGAGGTTCTCCCATCTCCACAGAGGAACTCTGGAGTTCTGTCAGAGTGACCATCGGGTTCTTGGCCACCTCCTTGACCAAGGCCCCTCTCCCCGATTGCTCAGTTTGGCCAGGTTGCAGGCTCTAGGAAGAGTCTTGGTGGTTCCAAACGTCTTTCATTTAAGAATGATGGAGGCCACTGTGTTCTTGTGGACCTTCAATGCCGCAGAAATGTTTAGGTACCCTTCTCCAGATCTGTGCCTCGACACAATCCTGTCTCAAAGCTCTACAGACAATTCCTTGACCGCATGGCTTGGTTTTTGCTCTGACATGCACTGTCAACTGTGGGACCTTATATAGACTTGTGTGTGCCTTTCCAAATCCTGTCCAATCAATTTAATTTAACACAGGTGGACTCCAATCAAGTTGTAGAAACATCTCTAAGATGATTCATGGAAACAGAGTGCACCTGAGCTCAATTTTGAGTCTCATAGCAAAGGGTCTGAATACTTATGTAAATAAGGTAAATTTGCAAACATTTCTGAAAACCTGTTTTCTCTTGTCATTATGGGGTATTGTGTGTAGATTGATGATGGGAAACAAATAATTTAATCTATTTTAAAATAAGACTGTAACGTAACAAAATGTGGAAAAAGTCAAGGGGTCTGAATGCCCCCCCACACACACCCTCAAGCACACAGTGATGTTTCTAGGCATAAGCAACATAAGTGGCAACTAGGGGGCCCACAACCCGATTTAGTAAGTCAGCCTGGGTCTCAACGTAATGTTGAGAGTTAGAATTGTAGAATACAATTTTGAAGTTTGTTAGTGCATCTGCAGTTTTCCTCTTGTTATGTCAATCATTGACAGTCACTTAATTAGCCCATGCGAAATAATATTTCTCTATGCAAAATGGGTAGAATTGCAAGACATTAACTTCAAAGCTGCAAATCATTCTCTCGGCCACCAAGAGGGGGGGCATTACCTTTTTTTTGCCCGTGAGGTGGGGGGGCATTACTGTGAGGTGGGGGGCATTACCTTGAGGTGGGGGGGCATTACCGTGAGGTGGGGAGGCATTACCGTGAGGTGGTGGGTCCCCCCCAACCAAATATCGCTTATGGTCCCCGAAACGCTAGAAACGGACCTGCTCACACACACACACCATGCAGAAATGTTTTTTGTGAGAGGACAATGTACAGTGTATTTCTCCAGCTCACAGTAACCCTGCTTTGCATTCTGGGTCTCTCTGCAGACTCCCACAAGGTTATAGTCACCCTGCTGCCTCTCAGTCTGTTGCTGGTGGTGTTGGGAGGGATCTGTGGTCTGGTCAGCTCTCTGGCCAGGAATCCCAGCCTGCTGGTCGGCTCCGCATCCTACTTCCTCTTCTGCAGTAAGTGACTTTCTGGAGCATCCCCTGGTGTTCAGGCCTGGGTTGTGTTCATTAGGCACTAATTGGAAGAGAACGGACTGAAACGGGGACTACATGGACTTGTCCAATGAGAAACACTCTTATTTTATTTTTTTTATAGATTTTTTCAAATTCTGTTGTGTGCCCTAATGAACACAACCCTGGTTTTCAGACAAGGGTTAAAATAGTATTTGTGTTTGCTTGAGCTTTCCCAGCACAATGGATACAATAGAATAGTCCAAAAGTGCTGCCCACCTGGCACTCAAGGTGAACCTTTTGAAAGAAAACAATATGAACCCATGTTTTTATGTTATTCTGGAGCTTGTGGCAGTGAAATTGTTATTTTAGATTGATTCTATGTTGTACTGATATGAATGTCTTGTTCAACTGCTTTCGGCTGAAATTGTTCAGTGCATGATGCTGAAAGGTTAAAGACCAGTGGGCATTTTCTAGCTGTCAGTGTGTGTGGATGTGTGGGAGGATTTGAGTACACACATTCTCATACTGTTGTCTTTATTCAATTGAAGGTTGCTTTCAGCTTTAAAATCAACTCAGTTTTCTCTCCGGAACAGGCTTAAATAACCTCATTCAAGGATTTTTAGAGATGACAGCAAATATGTCGAGATATTGCAGGGGCTTCTCGGGGCCGAATGCAGGGGCTTCTCGGGGCTGAATGCCCAAGCCCGTAGATCCAGCCACAGGAGTGTAAAATACACCAGAGAGCATCATTTAGCTGCAGAAGATGAACAGCCCCCCCCCCTCAAAACAACAACAACTGTGGATTAAAGAGCGACTGCCTTTTAAGAGGCAACTAATCCTTTTGAGGCATCAATATGAGTCAGAAACAATTATTCTAGTGTCATAATTGACTACAAAGTGTAAATAGAATAGTTTTGGTCGTAAAGTCAGTTTTGTCTACAACAGAGTTTGTAACATCTGTGCATCACACTGGGCAAATGAAGGTTGGGTTTTGATTTGACAATGTCCATTTGCCTATTAACATGGGCTGAACAGCTGTGGAGATTGCTGTCTATCCAATAGCATTGACAGTTAGACAGGCCTGCCCAGAAGCTCCGACTTTTTACACAAGACATCACATTGTGCATTTTATCACTTGAGAAATACTGCACCAAATACCTTAGTTAGATGTAAAATGTCTTGAGTTATTTTAGATTCATTCTTGGGACTTTGAGGAAGGGAAATAGGCTTCCACGTCAACAGTGTCTCATGGGGAACAAACATCAAGAACCAAATGTGAAATCGGCCAGAAAACTGAAATCTTGTTTATCGAATGAGCAACAAAAAAAAACATGTACCAATCTGCGTGTTCAGTGGCTCTTTAAGTTTTATCACAAACACATAAAGGTAACTGCTAAAATAAAGGAAACACCAACATAAAGTGTTTTAATAGGGTGTTGCTCCCAAAAGAGCTTCAATGTGCCTTGGCACAGATTCTACAAGTGGACCTAAACCAGCACCCCAGGGGCACTGCAGCAAGACACTGAACCACTAACCTGCCCCAGGGGCACTGCAGCAAGACACTGAACCCCTAACCTGCCCCAGGGGCACTGCAACAAGACACTGAACCCCTAATCTGCCCCAGGGGAAACACAGCAAGACACTGAACCCCTAACCTGCCTCAGCGGCTCTGTAACAAGACACTGAACCACTAACCTGCCCCAGCGGCTCTGCTCTGCAGCAAAACACTGAACCTCTAACCTGCCCCAGGGGCACTGCAACAAGACACTGAACCCCTAACCTGCCCCAGGGGAAACACAGCAAGACACTGAACCCCTAACCTGCCCCAGCGGCTCTGTAACAAGACACTGAACCACTAACCTGCCCCAGCGGCTCTGCTCTGCAGCAAAACACTGAACCACTAACCTGCCCCAGCCGCTCTGCTCTGCAGCAAGACTAACTGAAGCCACTGAAACTAACCTGCCCCAGCGGCTCTGCAGCAAGACACTGCAGCAAAACCTGAACTAACCTGCCCCAGCCGCTCTGCTCTGCAGCAAGACACTGAACCACTAACCTGCCCCAGCGGCTCTGCAGCAAGACACTGAACAAGACACCTAACCTGCCCCAGCGCCCCAGCCTGAACCACTAACCTGCTCTGCAGCAAGACACTGAACCACTAACCTGCCCCAGCAGCAAGACACTGAACACTAACCTGCCCCAGCGGTCTGCTCTGCAGCAAGACACTGAACCACTAACCTGCCTCTGCAGCAAGACACTGAACCACTAACCTGCCCCAGCGGCTCTGCAGCAAGACACTGAACCACTAAACCTGCCCCAGCACTGCTAACCTGCTCTGCAGCAAGACACTGAACCACTAACCTGCCCCAGCGGCTCTGCAGCAAGACACTGAACCACTAACCTGCCCCAGGCGGCTCTGCAGCAAAACACTGAACCTGCCCCAGCGGCTCTGCAAGACACTGAACCACTAACCTGCCCCAGCGGCTCTGCTCTGCAGCAAGACACTGAACCACTAACCAGCGGCTCTGCTCTGTAACAAGACACTGAACCACTAACCTGCCCCAGCGGCTCTGCTCTGCAGCAAGACACTGAACCCCTAACCTGCCCCAGCGGCTCTGCTCTGCAGCAAGACACTGAACCACTAACCTGCCCCAGCAAAACACTGCTCAGCGGCTCTGCAGCAAGAAGAACCACTAACACTGAACCACTAACCTGCCCCAGCACGCTCTGCTCTGCAGCAAGACACTGAACCCTAACCTGCCCCAGGCGCTCTGCTCTGCAGCAAGACACTGAACCACTAACCTGCCCCAGCGCTCTCCTCTCTGCACAAGACACTGAACCACTAACCTGCCCCAGCCGCTCTGCTCTGCAGCAAGACACTGAACCACTAACCTGCCCCAGCGCTCTGCTCTGCAGCAAGACACTGAACCACTAAACCTGCAGCAAGACACTGAACCCTAACCTGCCCCCGACACTGAAATCCTCTGCAGCACACTGAACTAACTGCCAACCTCTAACCTGCTCCAAGACACTGAACCACTAACCTGCCCCAGCGGCTCTGCTCTGCAGCAAGACACTGAACCACTAACCTGCCCCAGCGGCTCTGCAGCAAGACACTGAACCCCTAACCTGCCCCAGCGGCTCTGCTCTGCAGCAAGACACTGAACCACTAACCTGCCCCAGCCGCTCTGCTCTGCAGCAAGACACTGAACCCCTAACCTGCCCCAGCCGCTCTGCTCTGCAGCAAGACACTGAACCACTAACCTGCCCCAGGGGCTCTGCTCTGCAGCAAGACACTGAACCCCTAACCTGCCCCAGGGACACTGCTCTGCAGCAAGACACTGAACCCCTAACCTGCCCCAGCCGCTCTGCTCTGCAGCAAGACACTGAACCCCTAACAGCCGCTCTGCTCTGCAGCAAGACACTGCCCCAGCCGCTCTGCTCTGCAGCAAGACACTGAACCACTAACCTGCCCCAGCCGCTCTGCTCTGCAGCAAGACACTGAACCACTAACCTGCCCCAGCCGCTCTGCTCTGCAGCAAGACACTGAACCACTAACCTGCCCCAGCCGCTCTGCTCTGTAACAAGACACTGAACCCCTAACCTGCCCCAGCCGCTCTGCTCTGCAGCAAGACACTGAACCACTAACCTGCCCCAGCCGCTCTGCTCTGTAACAAGACACTGAACCCCTAACCTGCCCCAGGGACACTGCTCTGCAGCTGAACCTTTGCTACTTCCAGCTTCTAGGACAGGGCTGTTCAACTACGTCCCGGAGGTCCAAAACACTTCCGTTTCTTGTTTCTAGTTATTAATTGCACTAACCTGGTTTCCCAGGTCTGAACCAGACCCTGATTAACAGGAGAGGATGAAAAACAGGAGTATTTTGTCCCTCCAGGACCAACATTGAACATCCCTGCTCTAGGGGAATAGAACAGCCTTGAACAGCCCTGCTGTAGGGGAATAAAACAGTTATGAACAGCCCTGCTGTAGGGGAATAGAACAGCCTTGAACAGCCCTGCTCTAGGGGAATAAAACAGTTATGAACAGCCCTGCTCTAGGGGAATAAAACAGTTATGAACAGTCCTGCTCTAGGGGAATAAAACAGCCCTGCTCTAGGGGAATAAAACAGCGATGAACAGCCCTGCTCTAGGGGAATATAACAGCCTTGAACAGCCCTGCTGTAGGGGAATAAAACAGTGATGAACAGCCCTGCTCTAGGGGAATAGAACAGCCTTGAACAGCCCTGCTGTAGGGGAATAAAACAGTGATGAACAGCCCTGCTCTAGGGGAATAAAACAGCCTTGAACAGCCCTGCCTAGGGGAATAAAACAGTGATTAACAGCCCTGCTCTAGGGGAATAAAACAGAAACAGCTCTGCTCTAGGGGAATAAAACATCGATGAACAGCCCTGCTCTAGGGGAATAAAACAGCCTTCCTGCTCTGGGGGAATAAAACAGCTATGAACAGCCCTGCTCTAGGGGAATAAAACAGCCTTGAACAGCCCAGCTCTAGGGAATAAAACAGTGATGAACAGTCCTGCTCTAGGGGAATAAAACAGCCTTGAACAGCTCTGCTCTAGGGGAATAAAAACAGTGATGAACAGTCCTGCTCTAGGGGAATAAAACAGTTGAACAGCCCAGCTCTAGGGGAATAAAACAGTGATGAACAATCCTGCTCTAGGGGAATAAAACATGATGAACAGTAGTGGAATAAAACAGCCTTGAACAGCCCTGCTCTAGGGGAATAAAACAGTTATAGGGGAATAAAACAGCCTTGAACAGCCCTGCTCTAGGGGAATCTGAACAGTCCTGCTGTAGGGGAATAAAACAGACTTGAACAGCCCTGCTCTAGGGGAATAAAACAGTGATTAACAGTCCTGCTCTAGGGGAATAAAACAGTGATGAACAGCTCTGCTCTAGGGGAATAAAACAGCCTATGAACAGCCTGCTCTAGGGGAATAAAACATGAACAGCTCTGCTTTAGGGGAATAAAACAGTGATGAACAGCTCTGCTCTAGGGGAATAAAACAGTGATGAACAGTCCTGCTCTAGGGAATAAAACAGCCTTGAACAGCTCTGCTCTAGGGGAATAAAACAGTTTGAACAGCTCTGCTCTAGGGGAATAAAACAGTTATGAACAGTCCTGCTCTAGGGGAATAAAACAGCCTTGAACAGCCCTGCTCTAGGGGAATAAAACAGCCTTGAACAGCCCTGCTCTAGGGGAATAAAACAGCCTTGAACAGTCCTGCTCTAGGGGAATAAAACAGCCTTGAACAGCCCTGCTCTAGGGAATAAAACAGCCTTGAACAGCTCTGCTGTAGGGGAAATGAACAGCAGCCCTGCTCTAGGGGAATAAAACAGTGATGAACAGCCCTGCTCTAGGGGAATAAAACAGCCTTGAACAGCCCTGCTCTAGGGGAATAAAACAGTGATGAACAGCCCTGCTCTAGGGGAATAAAACAGCCTTGAACAGCCCTGCTGTAGGGGAATAAAACAGCCTTGAACAGCCCTGCCTATGGGAATAAACAGTGATGAACAGCCCTGCTGTAGGGGAATAAAACAGTGATGAACAGCCCTGCTGTAGGGGAATAAAACAGCCTTGAACAGCCCTGCTCTAGGGGAATAAAACAGCCTTGAACAGCCCTGCTGTAGGGGAATAAAACATGAACAGTCCTGCTGTAGGGGAATAAAACAGACTTGAACAGCTCTAGGGGAATAAAACAGTGATGAACAGTCCTGCTCTAGGGGAATAAAACAGTGATGAACAGTCCTGCTGTAGGGGAATAAAACAGCCTTGAACAGCCCTGCTCTAGGGGAATAAAACAGCCTGATGAACCCTGCTGTAGGGGAATAAAACAGCCTTGAACAGCCCTGCTCTAGGGGGGAATAAAACAGCCTTGAACAGTCCTGCTGTAGGGGGAATAAAACAGACTTGAACAGCCCTGCTCTAGGGGAATAAAACAGTGATGAACAGTCCTGCTCTAGGGGAATAAAACAGTGATGAACAGCTCTGCTCTAGGGGAATAAAAACAGCCTGAACAGCTCTGAACAAAACAGCCTTGAACAGCCTGCTTTAGGGGAATAAAACAGTGATGAACAGCTCTGCTCTAGGGGAATAAAACAGTGATGAACAGTCCTGCTCTAGGGAATAAACAGCCTTGAACAGCCTGCTCTAGGGGAATAAAACAGCCTTGAACAGCTCTGCTCTAGGGGAATAAAACAGCGTATGAACAGTCCTGCTCTAGGGGAATAAAACAGCCTTGAACAGCCCTGCTCTAGGGGAATAAAACAGCCTTGAACAGCCTGCTCTAGGGGAATAAAACAGCCTTGAACAGTCCTGCTGTAGGGGAATAAAACAGTGAACATGAAATAAAACAGTCCTGCTGTAGGGGAATAAAACAGCGATGAACAGCCCTGCTGTAGGGGAATAAAATAGTGATGAACAGCCCTGCTCTAGGGGAATAAAACAGCCTTGAACAGCCCTGCTGTAGGGGAATAAAACAGTGATGAACAGCCCTGCTGTAGGGGAATAAAAACTTGAACAGCCCTGCTCTAGGGGAATAAAACAGCCTTGAACAGCCCTGCTGTAGGGAATAAAAACAGTGATGAACAGCCCTGCTGTAGGGGAATAAAACAGCCTTGAACAGTCCTGCTGTAGGGGAATAAAACAGCCTTGAACAGCCCTGCTCTAGGGGGAATAAAAAAACAGCCCTGCTGTAGGGAATAAAACAGCCTTGAACAGTCCTGCTCTAGGGGAATAAAACAGACTTGAACAGCCCTGCTCTAGGGGAATAAAACAGTCCTGCTCTAGGGGAATAAAACAGTGAGAACAGCCTGCTCTAGGGGAATAAACAGCCTGCTCTGCTGTAGGGGAATAAAACAGCCTTGAACAGCCTTTAGGGGAATAAAACAGTGATGAACAGCTCTGCTCTAGGGGAATAAAACAGTGATGAACAGTCCTGCTCTAGGGGAATAAAACAGCCTTGAACAGCTCTGCTCTAGGGGAATAAAACAGCCTTGAACAGCTCTGCTCTAGGGGAATAAAACAGCGATGAACAGTCCTGCTCTAGGGGAATAAAACAGTGCATGAACAGCCCTGCTCTAGGGGAATAAAAACTTGAACAGCTCTGCTGTAGGGGAATAAAACAGCCTTGAACAGCTCTGCTGCTCTAGGGGAATAAAACAGTGATGAACAGTCCTGCTCTAGGGGAATAAAACAAACTAGGGGAATAAAACAGCCTTGAACAGCTCTGCTCTAGGGGGAATAAAACAGCGATGAACAGTCCTGCTCTAGGGGAATTAAACAGCCTTGAACAGCCCTGCTCTAGGGGAATAAAACAGCCTTGAACAGCCCTGCTCTAGGGGAATAAAACAGCCTTGAACAGTCCTGCTGTAGGGGAATAAAACAGCATTGAACAGCCCTGCTCTAGGGGAATAAAACTTGAACAGCTCTGCTGTAGGGGAATAAAACAGCGATGAACAGCCCTGCTGTAGAGGAATAAAATAGTGATGAACAGCCCTGGGGGAATAAAACAGCCTTGAACAGTGCTGCAGGGGAATAAAACAGTGATGAACAGCCCTGCTGTAGGGGAATAAAACAGCCTTGAACAGCCCTGCTCTAGGGAATAAAACAGCCTTGAACAGCCCTGCTGTAGAACAAAACAGTGATGAACAGCCCTGCTGTAGGGGAATAAAACAGCCTTGAACAGCCCTGCAGGGGAATAAAACAGCCTTGAACAGCCCTGCTGTAGGGGAATAAAACAGCCTTGAACAGCCCTGCTGTAGGGGAATAAAACAGCCTTGAACAGTCCTGCTGTAGGGGAATAAAACAGACTTGAACAGCCCTGCTCTAGGGGAATAAAACAGTGATTAACAGTCCTGCTCTAGGGGAATAAACAGTGATGAACAGCTCTGCTCTAGGGGAATAAAACAGCCTCGAACAGCTCTGCAGGGGAATAAAATCTTGAACAGCTCTGCTTTAGGGGAATAAAACAGTGATGATCTGCTCTAGGGGAATAAAACAGTGATGAACAGTCCTGCTCTAGGGGAATAAAACAGCCTTGAACAGCTCTGCTCTAGGGGAATAAAACAGCCTTGAACAGCCTGCTCTAGGGGAATGATGAACAGTCCTGCTCTAGGGGAATAAAACAGCCTTGAACAGCCCTGCTCTAGGGGAATAAAACAGCCTTGAACAGCCCTGCTCTAGGGGAATAAAACAGCCTTGAACAGTCCTGCTGTAGGGAATAAAACAGCCTTGAACAGCCCCACTCGAAGCCTTGAACAGCTCTGCTGTAGGGGAATAAAACAGCGATGAACAGCCCTGCTCTAGGGGAATAAAACAGCCTTGAACAGCTCTGCTGTAGGGGCAACAGCCCTGCTCTAGGGGAATCTTGAACAGCCCTGCTGTAGGGGAATAAAACAGAACAGCCTGCTCTAGGGGAATAAACAGCCTTGAACAGTCCTGCTGTAGGGGAATAAAACAGAAAGTCCTGCTGTAGGGGAATAAAACACTTGAACAGCCCTGAGATAAAACAGTGATTAACAGTCCTGCTCTAGGGGTTGAACAGCTCTGCTCTAGGGGAATAAAACAGTGATTAACAGCTCTGCTGTAGGGGAATAAACAGCCTTAAACAGCTCTGCTTTAGGGGAATAAAACAGTGATGAACAGCTCTGCTCTAGGGGAATAAAACAGTGATGAACAGTCCTGCTCTAGGGGAATAAAACAGCCTTGAACAGCTCTGCTCTAGGGAGCCATGAACAGCCCTGCTCTAGGGGAATAAAACAGCCTTGAACAGTCCTATAAAACAGTGATCATGAACAGCTCTGCTGTAGGGGAATAAAACAGTGATGAACAGCCCTGCTCACAGCCTTGAACAGCTCTGCTGTAGGGGGAATAAAACAGCGATGAACAGCCCTGCTGTGAATAAAACAGCCTTGAACAGCTCTGCTGTAGGGGAATAAAACAGCCTTGAACAGCCCTGCTCCTAGGGGAATAAAACAGCCTTGAACAGCCCTGCTGTAGGAATAAAACAGCCTTGAACAGTCCTGCTGTATTTCTAGACTTATTAGGGAATAGTGATTAACAGTCCTGCTTAGGGGAATAAAACAGTGATGAACAGCTCTGCTCTAGGGAATAAAACAGCCCGAACAGCTCTTGTAGGGGAATAAAACAGCCTTGAACAGCTCTGCTTTAGGGGAATAAAACAGTGATTACTAGGGGAATAAAACAGTGATGAACAGTCCTGCTGTAGGGGAATAAAACAGCCTTGAACAGCTCTGCTCTAGGGGAATAAAACAGTTGAACAGCTCTTAGGGGAATGTTCCTGCTCTAGGGGAATAAAACAGCCTTGAACAGTCCTGCTCTAGGGGGAATAAAACAGCCTTGATTCTAGGGGAATAAAACAGCCTTGAACAGTCCTGCTGTAGGGAATAAAACAGCCTTGAACAGCCCTGCTCTAGGGAAAGCCCAACAGCTCTGCATAAAACAGCGATGAACAGCCCTGCTCTAGGGGAATAAAACAGCCTTGAACAGCATTTCTGCTGTAGAATAGATATAGGGGAATAAAATAGTGATGAACAGCCCTGCTCTAGGGGAATAAAACAGCCTTGAACAGCCCTGCTGTAGGGGAATAAAACAACCTTGAACAGCCCTGCTCTAGGGGAATAAAACAGCCTTGAACAGCCCTGCTCTAGGGGAATAAAACAGCCTTGAACAGCCCTGCTCTAGGGGGAATAAAACAGTGATGAACAGCCCTGCTCTGAATAAAACAGCCTTGAACAGCCCTGCTCTAGGGGAATAAAACAGCCTTGAACAGCCCTGCTCTAGGGAATAAAACAGCCTTGAACAGCCCTGCTCTAGAGGAATAAAACAGCCTTGAACAGCCCTGCTCTAGGGGAATAAAACACCTGAACAGCCCTGCTCTAGGGGAATAAAACAGTGATGAACATCTAGGGAATAAAACAGTGAACAGCCCTGCTCTAGGGAATAAAACAGCCTTGAACAGCCCTGCTCTAGAGGAATAAAACAGCCTTGAACAGCCCTGCTCTAGGGGAATAAAACAGCCTTGAACAGCCCTGCTCCAGTGATGAACAGCCCTGCTCTAGGGGAATAAAACAGCCTGGAACAGCCCTGCTCATCAGTAGAACACTAGAGGGAATAAAACAGCCTTGAACAGCCCTGCTCTAGGGAATAAAACAGCCTTGAACACTAGAGGAATAAAACAGCCTGAACAGTCCTGTCATCACTAGGGGAATAAAACAGCCTTGAACACTAGAGGAATAAAACACCTGAACAGCCCTGCTCATCACCTTGAACACCCTGCTCTGTCATCAGCCTTTCTGGAAATCTAGATTCCTCTGCTGGGGAAGGCATGAGTTCCTGTCTAGCCTCTGAAAAAGAGCAGGTTCACAATCTCACACAAAGAAGACATCTTTCATTCATCACCAGCACACCTCTGTCATCACCATATGTATCCCTCCCAAAAACAGCTCCTGGTCTCTAATGTAGGAACACCTTACGTGATGCCCACACACCTCTGCACTCAGCATCAGAATCAAATGAGATCTAACACTGAGACTCTGTGATGAATAAGCAAAACACACACACATTTCAGTGAAATAAAATAAAACCATGACTATTTCTGCAACACTTTCTGTCATCTGTATATAAACCGTAAGCACTTTACCTAAAAAAGATGATTTTTCTTTTGGGGAAAGAAGGAGCCATGTTATTTATGTTCCTCACCACAGGTTTGATTCATCTTCAGCCAAGAATGTCATAAAGACCGCATGTCATTTCTAGATTATTATCATCACCAACTTACCTATAGAGTCTTGACATCCCCAATACCAGTTCACCTCTTGTGATCACCTGTTGGCCCAGAAAGCCCACACTCATCTGTCATCACCACACAGCCTCTGTCATCACCACACACCTCTGCCATCACCACACACCTCTGTCATCACCACACACCTCTGTCATCACCTCTGTCACACACCTCTGTCATCACCACACACCACACCTCTGTCATCACCCACACACCTCTGTCATCACCACACACCTCTGCCATCACCACACACCTCTGTCATCTGTCATCACCACACACCTCTGTCATCACCTCTGTCATCACCGCACACCTCTGTCATCACCACACCTCTGCCATCACCACACACCTCTGCCATCACCACACACCTCTGTCATCACCACACACCTCTGTCATCTCCGCACACCTCTGTCATCACCACACACCTCTGTCATCACCTCTGTCATCACCACACCTCTGTCATCACCACACCTCTGTCATCACCACACACCTCTGTCATCACCACACACCTCTGTCATCACCACACACCTCTGACATCACCACACACCTCTCTCATCACCACACACCTCTGTCATCACCACACACCTCTGTCATCACCACACACCTTTCTCATCACCACACACCTCTGTCATCACCACACACCTCTGTCATCACCACACACCTCTGTCATCACCACACACCTCTGCCATCACCACACACCTCTGTCATCACCACACACCTCTGCCATCTCCACTGTTTCCACTTTTTGACTTCTCAACTCAACACCTGGCATTTCAAACTCAAAACAACTAACCAACTGACTGCCAGCTTTGCAGTCTTTAAGCGCCATTGTGGGTTAAGATAATTAAGATCAACGTTATATTAATTATTAAAACAATATGTTTATACTCTATATATACTACATAAATATATTTACACATTTACAGAGAGAGAGAGAGAGAGAGAGAGAGAGAGAGAGAGAGAGAGAGAGAGAGAGAGAGAGAGAGAGACAAAGAGCGAGACAAAGAGAGAGAGAGAGAGAGAGACAAAGAGCGAGACAAAGAGAGAGAGAACAGCCTAGACTTCTAGATATTAAGATGAGAGTTAATTTGCAATTGCCAACTTGTTATGAGAAACACTCACATAGAGCAGTCAACTGTGGCAGCTGTCAAGAACAGATGAATCTTACTGAAAAAAACACGTCTTTCCTCCCACTGACACCACAACAGATCATTCTCTTTCTGAATCCACATTCTGATCAAATCTCATTGTGTTACACAGCTGCTATCACTGCTGGTATACAGCTACATTGTCTTGGTTCTGACCAGGAGGAGTGCTAAACAGCAAAACCGTCCATTTAAATGGATCATTTCAATATGGAGCATTGATCAGAGGTGGTGGGGGGGAAATACCCTGTGGTCATGGCAAGGAATCAGACTGGCTTGGCATGATTGAACCAGGATATCATAGTCTTCTGGGCTGTTTTGACCTGATTGAACCAGGATATCATAGTCTTCTGGGCTGTTTTGACCTGATTGAACCAGGTTATCAGAGTCTTCTGGGCTGTTTTGACCTGATTGAACCAGGTTATCAGAGTCTTCTGGGCTGTTTTGACCTGATTGAACCAGTCTACTTTTCCAAACAGTTGATAAGCAACCTTGTTGCTTGTCCGACATTTGTTTCCCTGTGCTATTACTTCTGGGCTGGGCTGGGCTGGTATTTGAAGTCTGGGCCTGTTTGAACAGGCCTTCAGAGTTCTACTGGGCTATGGGTATTACTAAGTTGGGCCTGTTTGAACAGGTCTTCTGGGAGTTCTATACGGTATTACTTAGTCTGGGCCTGTTTGAACTAGACCTTCAGAGTTCTACTGGGCTATGGTATTCTTATTTATCCAGGCCTTCACTGTTTTGGGGCTATGGTATTCACTTAGTCTGGGCCTGTTTGAACAGGTTATCAGGTCTACTGGGATGGTATTACTTAGTCTGGGCCTGTTGAAGCAACCTTGAACATTTGCTAGTATTACTAAGTCTGGGCCTGTTTGAACAGAGTTCTACTTAGTCTGGGCCTTTTGAACAGGCCTTCAGAGTTCTACTGGGCTATGGTATTACTTAGTCTGGGCCTGTTTGAACAGGCCTTCAGAGTTCTACTGGGCTATGGTATTACTTAGTCTGGGCCTGTTTGAACAGGCCTTCAGAGTTCTACAGGGCTATGGTATTACTTAGTCTGGGCCTGTTTGAACTAGACCTTCAGAGTTCTACTTATTTTTCACTTTGGTCTTCAGGCAGCAGGCTGGTTTGAATGAATGTTGTGATGAAAACACAAAGCACTATATTTTCCAGTATTTTTCTCCTACCTGTCCAATATTACAGACATTACAGAGATCCATCTGTTCTGTCTTTGTACTGGATGTGCAGAACATTGTACTTGAGACAAAGATAGACTCACTCAAACAAAACACACACAAACTCACACAGACACACACCTCATACACACACAGACTCCTGTACTCACACACATGCGTACTCCCATACTCACAAACACACGCACATACACACACTCACAGACACACACACTCACAGACACACACACTCACAGACACACACACACACACACAGACACACACACTCACAAACACACACACAGACACAGACACACACACACACACAGACAAGGCTGCTGTCCCATGTACTGCTACACGGTTTATTAATATACTGGATTCTCAACAGAGCTCACTGCAATATATCTGTTGCTGCAGATATCATTATTCATATATATTTTTGGTGTATATACTCATAGATTACGTTTGGATTAAGGATAGTGTTATTTGGGTTGTTAACTAGATTAGTCCTAACATTCATAATTTAACTAGATTAGTCCTAACATTCATGATTTAACTAGATTAGTCCTAACATTTATACATTAGCTAGATTAGTTCTAACATTCATGATTTAACTAGATTAGTCCTAACATTTATAAATTAGCTAGATTAGTTCTAACATTCATAATTAAACTAGATTAGTTCTAACATTCATGATTAAACTAGATTAGTCCTAACATTTATAAATGAACTAGATGAGTCCTAACATTCATGATTTAACTAGTTTAGTCCTAACATTCATGATTTAACTAACATTCATCATTTAGTTTAGTCCTAACATTCATCATTTAACTTAGTCCTAACATTCATGATTTAACTAGTTTAGTCCTAACATTCATCAGTTTAGTCCTAACATTCATCATTTAACTAGTTTATTTGTCATCATTTAACATTCTTCATTTAACTTGTTTAGTCCTAACATTCATCATTTAAATAGTTTAGTCCTAACATTCATCATTTAACTAGTTTAGTCCTAACATTCATCATTTAACTTGTTTAGTCCTAACATTCATCATTTAAATAGTTTAGTCCTAACATTCATCATTTAACTTGTTTAGTCCTAACATTCATGATTTAACTTGTTTTTAACATTCATCATTTAACTAGTTTAGTCCTAACATTCATCATTTAACTTGTTTAGTCCTAACATCATCATTTCATTTAACATTTAACTAGTTTAGTCCTAACATTCATCATTTAACTAGTTTAGTCCTAACATTCATCATTTCATTTAAGTCCTAACATTCATCATTTGTTTAACTAGTTTCCTAACATTCATCATTTAACTAGTTTAGTCCTAACATTCATCATTTAACTAGTTTAGTCCTAACATTCATCATTTAACTAGTTTAGTCCTAACATTCATCATTTAATCATTTGTTTAGTCCTAACATTCATCATTTAACTTAGTTTAACTAGTTTAGTCCTAACATTCATCATTTAACTAGTTTAGTCCTAACATTCATCATTTAACTTGTTTAGTCCTAACATTCATCATTTAACTAGTTTAGTCCTAACATTCATCATTTAACTAGTTTAGTCCTAACATTCATCATTTAACTAGTTTAGTCCTAACATTCATCATTTAACTAGTTTAACATTCATCATTTAACCTAACATTCATCATTTAACTAGTTTAGTCCTAACATTCATCATTTAACTAGTTTAGTCCTAACATTCATCATTTAACTTGTTTCGTCCTAACATTCATCATTTAACTAGTTTAGTCCTAACATTCATCATTTAACTAGTTTAGTCCTAACATTCATCATTTAACTAGTTTAGTCCTAACATTCATCATTTAACTAGTTTAGTCCTAACATTCATCATTTTAGTTTAGTCCTAACATTCATCATTTAACTAGTTTAGTCCTAACATTCATCATTTAACTAGTTTAGTCCTAACATTCATCATTTAACTAGTTTAGTCCTAACATTCATCATTTAACTAGTTTAGTCGTAACATTCATCATTTAACTTGTTTCGTCCTAACATTCATCATTTAAATAGTTTAGTCCTAACATTCATCATTTAACTTGTTTAGTCCTAACATTCATCATTTAACTAGTTTAGTCCTAACATTCATCATTTAACTTGTTTCGTCCTAACATTCATCATTTAACTTGTTTAGTCCTAACATTCATCATTTAACTTGTCCTAACATTCATCATTTAGTCATCTAACATTCATCATTTAACTCCTAACATTCATCATTTAACTTGTTTCGTCCTAACATTCATCATTTAACTAGTTTAGTCCTAACATTCATCATTTAACTTGTTTAGTCCTAACATTCATCATTTAACTTGTTTAGTCCTAACATTCATCATTTAACATTCATCATTTAACTAGTTTAGTCCTAACATTCATCATTTAACTAGTTTAGTCCTAACATTCATCATTTAACTTGTTTAGTCCTAACATTCATCATTTAACATTTAACTAGTTTGTCCTAACATTCATCATTTAACTAGTTTAGTCCTAACATTCATCATTTAACTAGTTTAGTCCTAACATTCATCATTTAACTAGTTTAGTCCTAACATTCATCATTTAACTAGTTTAGTCTAACATTCATCATTTAACTAGTTTACTAACATTCATCATTTAACTAGTTTAGTCCTAACATTCATCATTTAACTAGTTTAGTCCTAACATTCATCATTTAACTAGTTTAGTCCATCATTTAACATTCATCATTTAACTAGTTTAGTCCTAACATTCATCATTTAACTAGTTTAGTCCTAACATTCATCATTTAACTAGTTTTCCTAACATTCATCATTTAACTAGTTTAGTCCTAACATTCATCATTTAACTAGTTTAGTCCTAACATTCATCATTTAACTAGTTTAGTCCTAACATTCATCATTTAACTAGTTTAGTCCTAACATTCATCATTTAACTAGTTTAGTCCTAACATTCATCATTTAACTAGTTTCATTCCTAACATTCATCATTTAACTAGTTTAGTCCTAACATTCATCATTTAACTAGTTTAGTCCTAACATTCATCATTTAACTAGTTTAGTCCTAACATTCATCATTTAACTAGTTTAGTCCTAACATTCATCATTTAACTTGTTTAGTCCTAACATTCATCATTTAACTAGTTTAGTCCTAACATTCATCATTTAACTGTTTAGTCCTAACATTCATCATTTAACTAGTTTAGTCCTAACATTCATCATTTAACTAGTTTAGTCCTAACATTCATCATTTAACTAGTTTAGTCCTAACATTCATCATTTAACTTGTTTAGTCCTAACATTCATCATTTAACTAGTTTAGTCCTAACATTCATCATTTAACTAGTTTAGTCCTAACATTCATCATTTAACTAGTTTAGTCCTAACATTCATCATTTAACTAGTTTAGTCCTAACATTCATCATTTAACTAGTTTAGTCCTAACATTCATCATTTAACTAGTTTAGTCCTAACATTCATCATTTAACTAGTTTTTAACATTCATTCATCATTTAAACATTCATCATTTAACTTGTTAACATTCATCATTTAAACATTCATCATTTAACTAGTTTAGTCCTAACATTCATCATTTAACTAGTTTAGTCCTAACATTCATCATTTAACTAGTTTAGTCCTAACATTCATCATTTAACTTGTTTAGTCCTAACATTCATCATTTAACTTGTTTAGTTTAACTAGTTTAGTCCTAACATTCATCATTTAACTTGTTTAGTCCTAACATTCATCATTTAACTTGTTTCGTCCTAACATTCATCATTTAACTAGTTTAGTCCTAACATTCATCATTTAACTAGTTTAGTCCTAACATTCATCATTTAACTTGTTTAGTCCTAACATTCATCATTTAACTAGTTTAGTCCTAACATTCATCATTTAACTAGTTTAGTCCTAACATTCATCATTTAACTAGTTTAGTCCTAACATTCATCATTTAACTTGTTTAGTCCTAACATTCATCATTTAACATTTCATTTAACTAGTTTAGTCCTAGTTTAGTCCTAACATTCATCATTTAACTTGTTTAGTCCTAACATTCATCATTTAACTAGTTTAGTCCTAACATTCATCATCATTTAACTAGTTTAGTCCTAACATTCATCATTTAACTAGTTTAGTTTAACTAGTTTAGTCCTAACATTCATCATTTAACTAGTTTAGTCCTAACATTCATCATTTAACTAGTTTAGTCTAACATTCATCATTTAACTTGTTTTCATCATTCATCAACTAGTTTAGTCCTAACATTCATCATTTAACTAGTTTAGTCCTAACATTCATCATTTAACTAGTTTAGTCCTAACATTCATCATTTAACTAGTTTAGTCCTAACATTCATCATTTAACTAGTTTAGTCCTAACATTCATCATTTAAGTCCTAACATTCATCATTTAACTAGTTTAGTCCTAACATTCATCATTTAACTAGTTTAGTCCTAACATTCATCATTTAACTAGTTTAGTCCTAACATTCATCATTTAACTAGTTTAGTCCTAACATTCATCATTTAACTAGTTTAGTCCTAACATTCATCATTTAACTAGTTTAGTCCTAACATTCATCATTTAACTAGTTTAGTCCTAACATTCATCATTTAACTAGTTTAGTCCTAACATTCATCATTTAACTAGTTTAGTCCTAACATTCATCATTTAACTAGTTTAGTCCTAACATTCATCATTTAACTTGTTTAGTCCTAACATTCATCATTTAACTAGTTTAGTCCTAACATTCATCATTTAACTAGTTTAGTCCTAACATTCATCATTTAACTAGTTTAGTCCTAACATTCATCATTTAACTAGTTTAACATTCATCCTAACATTCATCATTTAACTAGTTTAGTCCTAACATTCATCATTTAACTAGTTTAGTCCTAACATTCATCATTTAACTTGTTTAGTCCTAACATTCATCATTTAACTAGTTTAGTCCTAACATTCATCATTTAACTAGTTTAGTCCTAACATTCATCATTTAACTTGTTTAGTCCTAACATTCATCATTTAACTAGTTTTTAGTCCTAACATTCATCATTTAACTGTTTAGTCCTAACATTCATCATTTAACTAGTTTAGTCCTAACATTCATCATTTAACTAGTTTAGTCCTAACATTCATCATTTAACTAGTTTAGTCCTAACATTCATCATTTAACTAGTTTAGTCCTAACATTCATCATTTAACTAGTTTAGTCCTAACATTCATCATTTAACTAGTTTAGTCCTAACATTCATCATTTAACTAGTTTAGTCCTAACATTCATCATTTAACTAGTTTCGTCCTAACATTCATCATTTAACTTGTTTCGTCCTAACATTCATCATTTAACTAGTTTCGTCCTAACATTCATCATTTAACTAGTTTAGTCCTAACATTCATCATTTAACTAGTTTAGTCCTAACATTCATCATTTAACTAGTTTAGTCCTAACATTCATCATTTAACTAGTTTAGTCCTAACATTCATCATTTAACTAGTTTAGTCCTAACATTCATCATTTAACTTGTTTAGTCCTAACATTCATCATTTAACTAGTTTAGTCCTAACATTCATCATTTAACTAGTTTAGTCCTAACATTCATCATTTAACTAGTTTAGTCCTAACATTCATCATTTAACTAGTTTAGTCCTAACATTCATCATTTAACTAGTTTAGTCCTAACATTCATCATTTAACTAGTTTAGTCCTAACATTCATCATTTAACTAGTTTAGTCCTAACATTCATCATTTAACTAGTTTAGTCCTAACATTCATCATTTAACTAGTTTAGTCCTAACATTCATCATTTAACTAGTTTAGTCCTAACATTCATCATTTAACTAGTTTAGTCCTAAACATTTAACTATCATTTAATCATTTTAGTTTAGTCCTAACATTCATCATTTAACTTAGTTTAGTCCTAACATTCATCATTTAACTAGTTTAGTCCTAACATTCATCATTTAACTTGTTTAGTCATCCTAACATTCATCATTTAACTTGTTTAGTCCTAACATTCATCATTTAACTAGTTTAGTCCTAACATTCATCATTTAACTAGTTTAGTCCTAACATTCATCATTTAACTAGTTTAGTCCTAACATTCATCATTTAACTTGTTTAGTCCTAACATTCATCATTTAACTTGTTTAGTTTACTTGTCCTAACATTCATCATTTAACTTGTTTGTTTCCTAACATTCATCATTTAACTAGTTTAGTCCTAACATTCATCATTTAACTTGTTTAGTCCTAACATTCATCATTTAACTAGTTTAGTCCTAACATTCATCATTTAACTTAACATTCATCATTTAACTAGTTTAGTCCTAACATTCATCATTTAACTAGTTTAGTCCTAACATTCATCATTTAACTAGTTTAGTCCTAACATTCATCATTTAACTAGTTTAGTCCTAACATTCATCATTTAACTAGTTTAGTCCTAACATTCATCATTTAACTAGATTTGTCCTAACATTCATCATTTAACTAGTTTAGTCCTAACATTCATCATTTAACTTGTTTAGTCCTAACATTCATCATTTAACTAGTTTAGTCCTAACATTCATCATTTAACTAGTTTAGTCCTAACATTCATCATTTAACTAGTTTAGTCCTAACATTCATCATTTAACTAGTTTAGTCCTAACATTCATCATTTAACTAGTTTAGTCCTAACATTCATCATTTAACTAGTTTAGTCCTAACATTCATCATTTAACTAGTTTAGTCCTAACATTCATCATTTTAGTTTAGTCCTAACATTCATCATTTAACTAGTTTAGTCCTAACATTCATCATTTAACTAAAGTCCTAACATTCATCATTTAACTAGTTTAGTCCTAACATTCATCATTTAACTTGTTTAGTCCTAACATTCATCATTTAACTAGTTTAGTTTAACTAGTTTAGTCCTAACATTCATCATTTAACTTGTTTAGTCCTAACATTCATCATTTAACTAGTTTAGTTTCCTAACATTCATCATTTAACTAGTTTAGTCCTAACATTCATCATTTAACTTGTTTAGTCCTAACATTCATCATTTAACTTGTTTAGTCCTAACATTCATCATTTAACTAGTTTAGTCCTAACATTCATCATTTAACTAGTTTCGTCCTAACATTCATCATTTAACTTGTTTCGTCCTAACATTCATCATTTAACTAGTTTAGTCCTAACATTCATCATTTAACTAGTTTAGTCCTAACATTCATCATTTAACTTGTTTAGTCCTAACATTCATCATTTAACTAGTTTCGTCCTAACATTCATCATTTAACTAGTTTAGTCCTAACATTCATCATTTAACTAGTTTGTCCTAACATTCATCATTTAACTAGTTTAGTCCTAACATTCATCATTTAACTAGTTTAGTCCTAACATTCATCATTTAACTTGTTTAGTCCTAACATTCATCATTTAACTTGTTTAGTCCTAACATTCATCATTTAACTTGTTTCGTCCTAACATTCATCATTTAACTAGTTTAGTCCTAACATTCATCATTTAACTTGTTTCGTCCTAACATTCATCATTTAACTAGTTTAGTTAACATTCATCATTTAACTAGTTTAGTCCTAACATTCATCATTTAACTTGTTTAGTCCTAACATTCATCATTTAACTAGTTTGTCCTAACATTCATCATTTCGTCCTAACATTGTCCTAACATTCATCATTTAACTTGTTTGGTCCTAACATTCATCATTTAACTTGTTTCGTCCTAACATTCATCATTTAACTTGTTTAGTCCTAACATTCATCATTTAACTAACATTCATCATTTAACTAGTTTGTTCTAACATTCATCATTTCTTGTTCCCAGTTTTTTATTATTATTTTTGTACTTTTTAGTTTTTTTGTTCCTCTGTTATGAGCCAGTAACACAAGGATTTCATTACAACCACTAGAACATCTGATAAAGTGTGGACTACACCAATTGATTTGATCCTAGAATATAACATTAGATAGGCCTACATTGGTGTCACAAACATAACGATGCTGACTGTTGTCAATCCAAAATACAATGCATGACACCATACCTTGCCAAGGCATGTTTTTTGTCCTGCTTAATTCAATGGTATCAACAAGCTAAATTAGAAGGGCTTATTCTATCTACAGGGACTGCGATAGTTTGAACTACTGACATTTTGAACTACTGAGAAGGTTTGAACTACTGAGATAGTTTGAACTACTGAGAAGGTTTGAACTACTGAGAAAGTTTGAACTACTGAGAAGTTTGAACTACTGAGATAGTTTGAACTACTGAGAAGTTTGAACTACTGAGAAGTTTGAACTACTGAGAAAGTTTGAACTACTGAGATAGTTTGAACTACTGACATAGTTTGAACTACTGACATAGTTTGAACTACTGAGATAGTTTGAACTACTGACATAGTTTGGGCATAGTTTGAACTAGACATAGTTTTCATAAAAATGCTGCAAGCAAAGACACACAAGCTCATGGACAATGCCACACACCCACTCTACAGCAGGGTATGAAAGCGCAGGAGCAGCTTCAGTAGCAGGTTCATCCTGCCCAGAAGCTCCACAGAGTTTGATCATTCTTACCCACAGCCATGAGGCTTTTCATGATTTCTTACCCTTATAAACAGAGGATGAGGCTTTTATTGCTACAAGGTGATTAACTGATTTGATCATATGTTTGATGTTTCTTCTGATAAATTTGTTGTTTTGTCTACTCCCAACTGAGGAGTTTGGTCTGACAACAGCTGTAAGAATTGGATTGGTTTATTGCTACTAAGTGCAGGTGCCTTCATATCTGACAATGTGTGATTTGGGAGTTTGGTCTGATTGATGATGTTGACTGAATTTCCCAAGTGGGAGTTTGGTCTGACAAGCACAAGTGATGGAGTTGGTCTGACAACTGAGGGAGTTTGGTCTGACAAGTGAGGGAGTTTGGTCTGACAAGTGAGGGAGTTTGGTCTGACAAGTGAGGGAGTTTGGTCTGACAAGTGAGGGAGTTTGGTCTGACAAGTGAGGGAGTTTGGTCTGACAACTGAGGGAGTTTGGTCTGACAAGTGAGGGAGTTTGGTCTGACAACTGAGGGAGTTTGGTCTGACAAGTGACAAGTGGGAGGAGTTTGGTCTGACAAGTGAGGGAGTTTGGTCTGACAAGTGAGGGAGTTTGGTCTGACAAGTGGGGCAGTTTGGTCTGACAACTGAGGTATAACAACTGAGGCAGTTTGGTCTGAACAACTGAGGGAGTTTGATCTAACAACTGGGGGAGTTTGGTCTGACTACTGAGGGAGTTTGGTCTAACAACTGGGGGAGTTTGGTCTAACAACTGGGGGAGTTTGGTCAGACAACTTAGGGAGTTTGGACAGACAACTGAGGGAGTTTGGTCTAACAACTGAGGGAGTTTGGTCAGACAACTGGGGGAGTTTGGTCAGACAACTGAGGGAGTTTGGTATAACAACTGAGGGAGTTTGGACAGACAACTGAGGGAGTTTGGACAGACAACTGGGGGAGTTTGGTCAGACAATTGAGGGAGTTTGGTCAGACAACTGAGGTAGTTTGGGGGAGTTTGGTCAGACAACTGAGGGAGTTTGGTCAGACAACTGACAATGTCCTAATATAGATGCCATGTATGGGCTGGATGTTAATGTCTTCTACGTGGTAGGGGGTATAGCTCTATTCAGTCAGATCTACTTTAGCATTAAGACAAATCCCATGGAGCCTTGTTTACAAGTTCGAACACTGGAATGTGAGTTGTAATCTACACCTCAGTTAGGATGAGAAAAATCCTCATTATTTTGTTGATTTGAACATTACTTCTATATAGCCTACACTTTCGCCTTCTGAACTTTTAATGTGAGTGAAGTGGGTGTGGCTTCAATTATTTCAAGAGCAGCTGATCACGGATTTGACAGCTCCAATGCAGTTCTATCTCTGACACCACTCTATAAGGAACATAGACCATTGACAAATGTCCCTCACCTCACTCTGAGGAACAGTTTCCTTGAGAAGTCTGGCAGGTTGCGTGATTATTGCTGGAGGCTAGCTTGTCCAGAGTTCAGCTGGAGAGCAGCCTGCTGGAGGAAACCAGTCAACACAACATCCATAACATCATTTATAAGATTAGCTGAATGCCACAAACCCAACAGAATATCATTTAATCCTGGTTCAAGTGGAAAATCCTACTTGTGGATGAAGCATGCAAACTAAAAAGGAAGATGTTTACTCTGGGATGGTGAGAACTTTTGAAATCCTCTTCCTTATATTGGGATGATCATTTCCTCTAAAGCACCCATTCCAACCACAGCTTTATAAAGTGAAGTCTAAATCTGTGTATCTAGGTAAGTCTTGGATCACACCTGGACATTATTACAGGTAGCTGAGGTCTGTTAATAGGACCCTGAAAAGCCCTACCAGACTACCATTAAATGGAGGTATGGAGCTGCGTAATGGGATGAAAGGAACGCTGCATCACCACCACCACAGTAGCTAATGGCTCTGCCTAAGTAACAGAGTTTGAAATGTGGTGGTTGGAGCCATCCATTTGGTATCCTTTGGGTGGCTCAAACCGTTGGAACGAATCAAGGGGAAGTGGTACTCTCTATGAAAGCAATGTGACATCCGTAACACCTGCACTGGGCCTATTTTAAGGCTGTCCTTGTGGAGAAGGTGAATGAAGGGTATCCATGCAAAAGGAAATAGAGTAAATAGGTTTAATTGAGCTTGAGGACCGAGCTTTCTGAAAATTCCTACATTTGGCTTTAGAGTGGGAAGTAATGACAAGCTAGAGAAAGGCAAGGTCCTAATATAATATTTAATATATTAATATAATAATATAACAATATATGCCATTTAGCAGAGGCTTTTATCCAAAGCGACTTACAGTCATGTGAGGAGACATTTTACGTACAGTATGGTAAATGTGTCCCAATTTGAAGCAGGTACTGTATTCCAAGACTATAAAACACAGAGGCTGTTCACTCATAGTGTACCTCTCTCCTTCTGTTTGTTCCTCTGAGATTCGGTAGCTGTTTATATTTTTTTATCAATAAAACAATTGTAATCCTCTTTGAAACCAGTAAACATTCCACAGCCGAAATAGAATCTACAGAGGCACTTCATTTGACACATTAGTCTTCATTTGCAGGCATAACGTGTTGTTCTGGTCCATGCAGGAGTCTACCTGCAGGGAAAACTGGTTGCCCATTGTGGATATACATGTGGATTTGTTTTTCAGTGTACTACATCAATCAACATTTGTTTTCCTGCTTGTGGCCCTGGTGTCCACCACAACAACCTCCCGTCCTCCAGAGGGAGAGGCTGTTCAGTATGAGCACCACGTACTGTAGTCATCTCCGTCCTGTTTACCGTAGTAATAGCCCTACCATCTTCTGAGCCCACACCTGTGCTCACATCTGACTTTACTCAAATTCTCAATATGCCAGTCTCTCAATAGACCCTAAAACAGTCTGGCTCAGTGGGAAGCTAGGGTGGATATTAGAACAAAGGACACTGGACATTAGAACTGTTCTAGAGCCAGATATGTCAGTTTTCAGTTCCAGAGCTAGATCTGTTCTAGAGCCAGATGTGTTTTAGTCAGTTCTAGAGCTGGATCTGTTCTAGTCAGATCTGTTCTAGAGTCAGTTCCAGAGCTAGAACTGTTCTAGAGCCAGATATGTTTTAGAGTCAGTTCTAGAGCTGGATCTGTTCTAGTCAGATCTGTTCTAGAGTCAGTTCGAGAGCTAGCTCGGTTCTAGAGTCAGATCTGTCTCTGTTATAATATCCACACTAGCTTCCCACTTAGTATTCATAGTTCATGAACCATGACGCAGTGTATTGGGCATCCATTGTAAGTGTTGTGCTAGTATTGACATGAGAACATCACCCTCAGGACATGGAGTTGTTGCTTTTCTCAGTCACAAGTGATTATTACCATAGGGCCTGGTCATTGGCTAACATGCCCAAACACACACATTACAAGACATTGTTTCCAATCAATCAGATTTTTGGTCTTGTATGGTTTTTGTGTCTGTCCAGTCTCTCATGGGAATGTTTGTGACAAACACCTTTGAGGGGTGCTACAAATACTCTTACCCACAATGAAACTGTGTCTAAAACCCACAAACACTCTTACCCACAAGGAAACAGTGTCTAAAACCCACAAACACTCTTACCCACAAGGAAACAGTGTCTAAAACCCACAAACACTCTTACCCACAAGGAAACAGTGTCTAAAACCCACAAACACTCTTACCCACAAGGAAACAGTGTCTAAAACCGATGTACAAAACCCACAAACACTCCTACCCACAAAGAAATTGTATTCAACAGGGAGCACTGAGAGCAATGTCAGCTTATGTTTCAGCGTTATCAGGGTAACACACAGGCTTATCGTTATTAACACACAGGCTTATGTTTCAGCGTTATCAGGGTAACACACAGGCTTATGTTTCAGCGTTATCAGGGTAACACACAGGCTTATGTTTCAGCGTTATCAGGGTAACACACAGGCTTATGTTTCTGCGTTATCAGGGTAACACACAGGCTTATGTTTCAGCGTTATCAGGGTAACACACAGGCTTATGTTTCTGCGTTATCAGGGTAACACACAGGCTTATGTTTCTGCGGAATAGTTATCAGGGTAACACACAGGCTTATGTTTCAGCGTTATCAGGGTAACACAGGCTTATGTTTCAGCGTTATCAGGGTAACACACAGGCTTATGTTTCTGAGTTATCAGGGTAACACACAGGCTTATGTTTCTGCGTTATCAGGGTAACACACAGGCTTATGTTTGTTTCAGGGTCATGTTTCGTTATCAGGGTAACACACAGGCTTATGTTTCACGTTATCAGGGTAACACACAGGCTTATGTTTCAGCGTTATCAGGGTAACACACAGGCTTATGTTTCTGTGTTATCAGGGCTTATGTTTCTGCATTATCAGGGTAACACACAGCTTATGCTGTGTTATCAGGGTAACACACGGGAATATCACGGTTTCAGGGTAACACACAGGCTTATGTTTCTGTGTTATCAGGGTAACACACAGGCTTATGTTTCTGCGTTATCAGGGTAACACACAGGCTTATGTTTCTGCGTTATCAGGGTAACACACAGGCTTATGCGTTATCAGGGTAACACACAGGCTTATGTTTCTGCGTTATCAGGGTAACACACAGGCTTATGTTTCAGCGTTATCAGGGTAACACACAGGCTTATGTTTCAGCCTTATCAGGGTAACACACAGGCTTATGTTTCAGCGTTATCAGGGTAACACACAGGCTTATGTTTCTGCGTTATCAGGGTAACACACAGGCTTATGTTTCTGCGTTATCAGGGTAACACACGGGAATATGGCTTATCAGGGTGTTTATCAGGGTAACACACAGGCTTATGTTTCAGCGTTATCAGGGTAACACACAGGCTTACGTTATCAGGGTAACACACTTATGTTTCTGCGTTATCAGGGTAACACACAGGTTTATGTTTCAGCGTTATCAGGGTAATCCCTGAGCGGTTTCCTTCCTCTCTGGCAACTGAGTTAGGATTGAAGCCTGTATCTTTGTAGTGATTGAGTGCATTTTTTAAAATCCATCTACCAATAGGTGTCCTTATTTGCTTGGGATTGGAAATCTCTGTGGTCTTTGTAGTTGAATCTGTGTTTGAAATTCATGTTAAACACTATTATTGCACACAGAGTGAGTCCATTTCATTTATTATGTGACTTCTGAAGAACATGTTTTACTTCAGAACGTATTTAGGCTTGCCATAACAAAGGGGTTTAGTACTTATTGACTCAATACATTTAAGCTTTTCATTTATAATGTAGAAAAACATATTTCCATTTTGAAATGATGGGGTATTGTGTGTAGGCCAGTGAGCAGAAATCTCAATATAATCCATTTTAAATTCAGGCTGCAACACAACAACATGTGGAAGCAGTAAAAGGGTGTGAATACTTGCTGAAGGCTGTAAATATACATTTAACATTAACCCCCAGTGTTACGGATACAGTTATCCTGTGTGTGTGTGTATCCTGTGTGTGTTTCTTTTCTCTCCTTCTCCCCTCACAGGTGAAAATCATCACTCCCCAATCAGTCAACAATCAATCATCAATCAGAAGACACACCTCCTCATATTTCCTAAACCTATCACAGTTCCTTCCCCATGGTTTAAAAACCCCATCATTTGTTTGTTCTGGAGCCCAGCTGAGCTGAGCTCAGCTCAATCTCTCTGTAAATGCCATGTCTGTAGGTCTCTGTGTTTCACTCTCGCTTTGTGTAGTAACCTCTCTTTTGTTTAAGCACCTCATAGCACTTTGTCATCACCTGTGAGTATTGTTTTTGGTTATGGTGTTTGTTTGTTGCTGGTGGAAAAGGGGGAAACCAAGACAAGTCGCCCATGGGCATACACTACCCGTAGGTGAACTTTGTTAAATACACTAGTTAGAACTGGGCGGACCACCCACTGTATTTTTGGTTAGTTAGTTAGCTGTTGTTAAAGTAGGCTAGTCTAGCTTAGGGGTGTTTTTGAATACTTATTGTTTCTTTCCTTGGTCCAGCCCAGCCCCTTTTCCTGCCCCCCCATTACCGTGTGTTTATAAATAAACCTAGAGTTTGACGGTAGATTTCAGTTGTCGTGCTTATTTCGTTCACACTTTTCCTTTGTCACAATAATAATTTGCATGAGTTATGTTACGAGTCTCATTACCATCCCCCTAGACTGTCGGGCCAAAAGGGATTCGTAACACCCAGGACAGGACACTTCACATAATGACTTTCCCAGAATCAAAGAAAAAGAAACACTCGGATGTCTGCAATGACCCTTGAGGTTTATTACGGATAAAGAGACAGGCTAACATGTATTAGGGACACACAGGCAAGCTCATGTTCTCCCCCAGGGCCATGACACTCTCTTGTGACTGACAAGTATATCTATTTGCATCATTGTATTTCAGACCAATGTTTTTCATAATCGGAAGAGTTTAGAATCTTGAGAAGTGTCATGACCAAATCTAAGAAGGCTACATAACCTAAGTATGCTTCAATAAGATTCATGTTGCAACAACATATTTGAGTTTTGTACAGAGGAAGTGGTCCATCAAAATGTAGAATCTCTTCCAAGGCCACATTGGTAACAAACGCACGTCTACTGCTACCTTGTTAGCAGAACATCAGTGTAATTGGCCCTAATTCACTCTCAAAGGCGCTGCTTGAATTGATTAATGTTAATCATATTTACAAATTAGGTACAGCCTCCACCCCTTGTATTTAAAGGGGGAATCCAGGATTGGTTGTTTGGGTAAACATCTCAGGGATGGGTCTGGAGATATGTAACCACTATCACATTCATAGATGTATGGATGTAATGACTGACCATCCATGAGCTCAAACGTCGAGTTAGAACCATGTTTAGAGGCTATATAGTGGTTGTTTACGTTTACACTATTTACAAACAATGGAGTAAAACAAGCCCATATTTTGGGTTCTGATGGGGTACGACAGTTAAACTAACCTCAGAATCACCTTAATTCGCCAGGCACATTTAGATTCACATGCTCAGAATTGTACTTGGTGATATGGTGCTGCTTGGGATAACATTTAGAGAAAGACAGTTTACACATAGTTTACATATATTATATTCAAGTAGGTTAAATAAAAATAAATAAATAAAAGGTAGAGTGAACATAGACTTTAAGAGAGCAATGGGGCTTCTGTAAGTTATTCAATGTCTATACAGTCTATCAGAAATACAAAAATGTTTTTGTTCCCATGTTGTATTTGAATGTATTTTGTTTGTGTATTATAATTCAACTACTGTTTGCACTGTAACTGTGGAAAAAAACTATACAAATAGTTTTGAAAAAGAAAAAGTCAAAATCATGGATGTACCAATCACGGATTGCCCCTTTAACACCTTGTGACGTGTTCAGGTTATGATCTGTTGTAAAGTTAGATGTTTTCAGAAAACACCTCCCTCTGCTTGATTATTCAGCTCATAGTCCAGGTAATTAGGGCTATGAGCTGAGCGTGAAATAGATCAAGTCTGGAATTTAGATGTGTATTTAAAAAGCCAGGCTATTCTAATAAGGGGCACAGATGTTTGTAAATGGACCATCAGTATAGCTTTTTGTATCCCTTGAATGTCTGTTCTTTGTTCGTGTGTAAATGCCACACAGTTCAAAGATCTAAATATAATCATCTATCATTATTGCTGTTTGTGAATTAATTTCACGTACTATGCAATACATATTTTTTGTCTGTGTGTTAAAGTCATTATGACATTGGACTAGTTGTTTCATGTGTTGCATTTACAATGGACTAGTTGTTTCAATGGACTAGTTGTTTCATGTATTGCATTTACAATGGACTAGTTGTTTCATGTATTGCATTTACAATGGACTAGTTGTTTCATGTATTGCATTTACAATAGACTAGTTGTTTCACGTGTTGCATTTACAATGGACTAGTTGTTTCACGTATTGCATTTACAATGGACTAGTTGTTTCACGTGTTGCATTTACTATAGACTAGTTGTTTCATGTATTGCATTTACAATGGACTAGTTGTTTCATGTATTGCATTTACAGCTGCACCATCGAGAGCATCCTGACCGGTTGCATCACCGCCTGGTATGGCAACTTCTTGGCATTTGACCGTAAGGCGCTACAGAGGGTAGTGCGTACGGCCCAGTACAACACTGGGTCCAAGCTTCCTGCCATCCAGGACCTCTATAATAGGCTGTGTCAGAGGAAGGCCCAAAAAATTGTCTGAGACTCCAGTCACCCAAGTCATAGACTGTTCTCTCTGCTACCGCACGGGAAGCTGTACCGGAGCACCAAGTCTAGGACCAAAAGGCTCCTTAATAGCTTCTACCCACAGCCTTTAGACTGCTGAACAATTAATCACATGGCCACCGGACTATTTACATTTACTCCCCCATCCATTTGTTTTGTACCCTGCTGCTACTCGCTGTTTATTATGTATGTATAGTCACTTCACCCCTACCTACATGTACAAATGACCTCTAACCTGTACCCCCGCACGATGACTCAGTACCGGTACCCCCTATATATAGCCTCGTTATTGTTACTTTTTTAAATTTTTTACTTTAGTATATTTGGTAAATACTTTCTTAACTCTTCTTGAACTGCACTGTTGGTTAAGGGCTTATAAGTCAGCATTTCACAGTGTTAGGTTCTTATTTTCCAGAGTAAATAACTCACAGACACTAGAGAAGCTTTAACCAAGTTTGAATTATTCCCAAAGGTTCTGTACAGCTGTATTCAGTCAACCCAACACTTCTCCCATCCATATATATATATATATATACAGTGCCTTGCGAAAGTATTCCGCCCCTTGAACTTTGCGAACTTTTGCCACATTTCAGGCTTCAAACATAAAGATATAAAACTGTATTTTTTTGTGAAGAATCAACAACAAGTGGGACACAATCATGAAGTGGAACGACATTTATTGGATATTCAAACTTTTTTAACAAATCAAAAACTGAAAAATTGGGCGTGCAAAATTATTCAGCCCCTTTACTTTCAAGTGCAGCAAATTCTCTCCAGAAGTTCAGTGAGGATCTCTGAATGATCCAATGTTGACCTAAATGACTAATGATGATAAATACAATCCACCTGTGTGTAATCAAGTCTCCGTATAAATGCACCTGCACTGTGATAGTCTCAGAGGTCCGTTAAAAGCGCAGAGAGCATCATGAAGAACAACATACCAGCCTCTGCAGTCCCAAATTGACACAGCCTCTGCGTCCCAAATTGACACAGCCTCTGGGTCCCAAATTGATGAGGGGTTATGTGTTCACACCTCCACCTGCACCAACCAACCTCCTCCTCCCCAGACCTCAGCAACCTTTGCGCATAGGAAGCAATATTTAAGAGGAAAGAAAACAAGACCAGGAGGGAACAGACAGGAAAGATAGAAGATGACAACCCCAACCAATGGTCAGTCACGTAAACATTCAGTAACATGGCACAAAAGACCACAACAGCTACAAACTCCAACAAAAAGAACATCAGGGTCCTTAATTTTTACAACTCCCAACGATTCATAGTCACTTCCAACGATTCATAGTCACTTCCAACGATTCATAGTCACTTCCAACGATTCATAGTCACTTCCAACGATTCATAGTCACCTCCAACGATTCATAGTCACTTCCAACAATTCATAGTCACTTCCAACGATTCATAGTCACTTCCAACGAAACAGAATTTAACTAATTTCAATCATTTAACCTTGTAGTGTTCAGCCATCTTCAACAGCTGTTCTTTAGTACATAATTCTAACAGGTCCTCTGATGGAAAGCAAATGAACTTGTGTACATGAGACACCATAGTCATAAGTAAAGTAAATAATCTTGCTCAACCCCTCTGCTGAGCACATCAGACCACAACCAGAGAAATGACAATCACCCCGAGCACCACAGAAGAGAGATGAGATATGGAGCTTCCCCAAAACCTACAATAACTCAACCCTAGTCTTCGTGCAGATTTGCGGTGGGAATTTAGGCACTGTAGCCCGCTGGCAAGGAAAAACTCCCCAGCATGCTGGCAAATTCCACCAAGCCACGGATGTGCCCCCGAGACAACTGCTCAGTCCACAGACACCACACAAAAATAACAAATATTTAACCATGCCAAACATGTCCAAAAATGAAACACGTCGCTAAGCCTATCAGGGGTAAAAGGCTATAGCTCCAGGTAGCAAGTTCCACTACCCCACACAAATCTCCTACCAAGGTACACAGCCGATTTACTCACCTCCTCAGACTGACTTCCCAACAGAAAGCAGAACAAGAGTTCAGGCTAGGCAGGGCCTGGAAACTAACCATTATCTCTCTCCAATGCAGCACACAAACCAAGCAACAAAAGCAACCAATACTGGGCCTATCAAACTCAAACACAATATGCAAACCAAACACGTACCTCCACGGTCTCCCAAACCAATAGTTCAAAGATCCCGGACGAGATTAGGTCAATAGGTTGAATTCCATGGATAGTAGTAGTGGGTTTCTGTGGACAACAAGCTGGAACAAGCTAGCTCTATGATGATACTACTGACCTCGGTGGTCTCCATGGGAAAATGAGAGGAAACAGTGAACAAAGCCTGCGGTTGTAATATTGCCTGTTGGTCTTTTGTTTATGGGAAAACAACTAGACTGTGGGTATACTGTGGAATTGAGTGTTGAGATGTCTGAGATATTAGCTCAGCGGTCGAGAGATGGTCTCATGAATCATTTATTTTTGCCCTCATAGCTATAACAGGACTTATACTGTAGAAACAGATGGGGATTTGTAACCTCACTCCCCAGCTTGAAGTGCCTCTAGCCACACTGCTGAATTTATAGCTATTCACTAGTGCAGTTGGCTAAGACGTGATCAAGGATGGTGGTCAGGTGTGTTTGTGAGGCAGTGGTCCAGGGTTCTAGTCTTGGGGTGAGCTTGTTAGGGATGAAGTGGTTAAGCTAAGCAAGCACAGTGATGTCTGTCACACTTACTATGACTGTGGCATGTGTTTTTCTTGCCAACCTTAGATGAATGCACTGACCAGAAGGTCAGAATACTGATAATTACAACTCTGAGGTCAAGACCCACTAGATAACCTTGTACATTGTGTTGCATGATAGCTGTGTGCTAATACCTCTAGCGGATCTCCAATGTCTTTTCCCACAATCCTCTCACCTCACCTCCTCTTGAAACCCATTGGAAGAGATGGTCCGAGGGGAGGGACCTCAGATCTTCTCCAATGCTTTTTATGCATCCAACAGAATCATGATCAATTATAAATAGATATCAACGCCGGACACTCCCAAGAGTCAATCTATAATTAGAACATTTACATTTAAGTCATTTAGCAGACGCTCTTATCCAGAGCGACTTACAAATTGGTGAATTCACCTTCTGACATCCAGTGGAACAGCCACTTTACAATAGTGCATCTAAATCATTAAGGGGGGGGGGGGTGGTGAGAAGGATTACTTATCCTATCCTAGGTATTCCTTGAAGAGGTGGAACAATGAAGGAAATTCTTGATCACTCACTGTATTTGAGTAACTTGGATTCAATCCAATGCACGTTCCAGAACAGCGAACGAGACAGCTTTTGGTGGAGATCGCATTCATGGTAAATACTGCAGACGATGGCAAGAGCGTAAATTAACTAAGTGTATTGTCAGCTGTCTAGTGTGCTGCTCTATAATGTGCCTTTGATTGAATCCCGGCCAAACTTTGACTATCTGTCTGTATCCACCCAGGTCTCTTCACCCTCTCCGGGTTGAGCGTTTACGTCAGCTACTGCCAACGGGCTCGGGGACTGTTGGAACCTGAGATTCTGGCCAGCGTCCATGTGTCCTATGGCTGGTCGTTGGGTATGGCCTGTCTCTCCTTCAGCCTGGAGGTGACCGCAGGCCTGCTGCTGATGCTGGCTGCACGTAAGGCCCATCTCATGGGACGTGACCATGGAGTCACCATTATCGCCATGGCCTGAAGAGGGAAAGAGAACGGACTGAAACTGGAAGGGACTTCTGGAAGGGTCCATTCAGAATCAGTCATTTTCATTCTCTGTTGCCAAACATTTTAAAATGTTTTCTGTTGCGTGCCCTAATGAACACAACCCCTGACTGTGACCACTGATCAAACTCCCCAGTTCATTGCGACTCCAAAGGACTGACTTGTATGTTACATGTTCTAGCTTTCTCCTCTGAGCTCCTGGTCCATATTAGGACAGTCTCAGGGGCAAAATAACTTGGCTCCACAATTCATCCCTCTCTGGACACATGGTCTCATTATTGGGGACAGCAGCTCTATTTTGCTAATTGAAAGAAATTTGCAAGGATCCAGTCATACACAAAGCCACACAAAAATACACTCTTTCTGGCAATATTACATAGCAATTCACTAGATTCGAATGCTACAAAGGAGCAATGCTTTTGCATCCTCAATGGCTGGAGGGCAACAGTAGTTAATAAGGCTTTGATGACTTAGCTCCTCTATTTCCTCTTTGGTTTACTCAGGGTTCACAGCCCAGAAGCTACTTTCAGCACATTCCATACATTGTCACAATCTACTAATTTATTAATGTTGTGGCTCTTTGCTAATCAATGAGTTGTTGTGAGATGAAGAAAGACACAACATTAATCACTAGGACATTATTGCTGTAGGGAAGTTTGGTTTTGGTTTCTCAGTCCACTTGTCTCTGTAATTGTGTATCGTAATGATAATAGGCATTGTAGAATTTAATTTGGAAAAAAGGAAATGATCCAAGTTTCAAAATGCTTTAAGCTAATAATTGTCTAGTAGACAGATGCCTGCCTTGTACTTGCATTATGGCAGTCTTGTGTGTGTTTGTGTTATGTTCCAACTCCTTTCAAACCTTGCTACAGTAACATTAAATCATACGGACTATGAGGGCTAACAAAGGGAATTGGTTTGTTGTGTATGCTGCAGCACATCCTAATGACCCTAACATACACAACTCCTCACCCTCACAATGTAGAACAATGATCATTAGTCTGAAATACTGTCTCAGTGGGCTATTTTAGTCCCACACACAGTAGCTGCCCTCACTCACAAGTTCCCCTTGGGGTTTCCACCTGCAATTAGTGCCAAAGGTCAATTGCATACCAGTAGTAACAAAGGACCCAAAAAAGGTTCATAAACCCAACTAATCTGCAGAGAGAGATCAGCTGCTGTACTTACCAGAAACAATAACCCTTCCTAAAGAGAGATCAGCTACTGTATGTACCAGAAACAAAAACCCTTCCTACAGAGAGATCAGCTACTGTATGTACCAGAAACAAAACCCTTCCTAAAAGGGAGATCAGCTACTGTACTTACCAGAAACAAAACCCTTCCTAAAGAGAAAGATCAGCTACTGTATGTACCAGAAACAAAACCCTTCCTAAAGAGAGAGATCAGCTACTGTATGTACCAGAAACACAAACCTTCCTACAGAGAGAGATCAGCTACTGTATGTACCAGAAACAATAACCCTTCCTAAAGAGAGAGATCAGCTACTGTATGTACCAGAAACAAAACCCTTCCTAAAGAGAGAGATCAGCTACTGTATGTACCAGAAACAAAACCCTTCCTAAAGAGGGAGATCAGCTACTGTACTTACCAGAAACAAAACCCTTCCTAAAGAGAGAGATCAGCTACTGTATGTACCAGAAACAAAACCCTTCCTAAACAGAGAGATCAGCTACTGTATGTACCAGAAACAAAACCTTCCTGAACAGAGAGATCAGCTACTGTATGTACCAGAAACAAACCCCTTCCTAAACAGAGAGATCAGCTACTGTATGTACCAGAAACAAAACCCTTCCTAAACAGAGAGATCAGCTACTGTATGTACCAGAAACACAACCCTTCCTAAACAGAGATCAGCTACTGTATGTACCAGAAACAAAACCCTTCCTAAACAGAGAGATCAGCTACTGTATGTACCAGAAACAAAACCCTTCCTAAACAGAGAGATCAGCTACTGTATGTACCAGAAACACACCCCTTCCTATAGAGAGAGATCAGCTACTGTATGTACCAGAAACAATAGCCCTTCCTAAACAGAGAGATCAGCTACTGTATGTACCAGAAACACAACCCTTCCTATAGAGAGAGATCAGCTACTGTATGTACCAGAAACAAAACCCTTCCTAAAGAGAGAGATCAGCTACTGTATGTACCAGAAACAATAACCCTTCCTAAACAGAGAGATCAGCTACTGTATGTACCAGAAACAAAACCCTTCCTAAACAGAGAGATCAGCTACTGTATGTACCAGAAACACAACCCTTCCTAAAGAGAGAGATCAGCTACTGTATGTACCAGAAACAAAACCCTTCCTAAACAGAGAGATCAGCTACTGTATGTACCAGAAACAAAAACCTTCCTAGAGATCAAAGAGAGATCAGCTACTGTATGTACCAGAAACACAAATCCTTCCAAAACAGAGAGCGATCAGCTACTGTATGTACCAGAAACAAAACCCTTCCTAAACAGAGAGAGATCAGCTACTGTACGTACCAGAAACACAAACCTTCCTAAAAGAGAGATCAGCTACTGTATGTACCAGAAAACAAAACCTTCCTACAGAGAGCGATCAGCTACTGTATGTACCAGAAACACAAACCTTCCTAAAGAGAGAGATCAGCTACTGTATGTACCAGAAACACAAACCTTCCTAAACAGACAAGATCAGCTACTGTATGTACCAGAAGTTATAAACCTTCCTACAGAGAGATCAGCTACTGTATGTATGAAACAAAACCTTCCTAAACAGAGTTTATCAGCTACTGTATGTACCAGAAACAAAACCTTCTAAACAGAGAGATCAGCTACTGTATGTACCAGAAACACAAACCTTCCTAAGAGAGAGATCAGCTACTGTATGTACCAGAAACACAAACCTTCACAGAGAGAAACAAAACCCTTCCTAAACAGAGATCAGCTACTGTATGTACCAGAAACACAAACCTTCCTAGAGAGAGAGATCAGACTGTAGTACCAGAAACACAAAGAGACAGAGAGCTACTGTATGTACCAGAAACACAAACCTTCCCACAGAGAGCGATTACTGTAAGAAACACAAACCTTCCTACAGAGAGAGAGAGATCTTCAGACAAGCTCTCTGTGCTAGGTGAGTTATAAACCCTGAGAATGAGGTAACTGAATGAAAGGTGTGTGTCCATGTGGGTGTTTTTCAGTCTTTTCCTCTGTTCTCATCAACAGATCAACCTTCTCAACAGGGACGGAGTAGATTTGGAATCCAGTTTGTACTTCATCTGGGAGAGGTGAAATCCTGGGATGAGAACAGACAGGACTGTCTGAGGAGAGAGGCAGACCTGGTGACCATAAACAGCTGAGAGGAGAGAGAGAGAGGAGAGAGAGAGAGAGAGAGAGAGAGAGAGAGAGGCAGGCAGTAGAGCTGGAGTAGGTATGTTTGGGAGAGAGAGAGAGAAAGAGAGAGCGATAGAGAGAGAGAGGCAGGCAGTAGAGCTGGAATATGTATGGTTGGGAGAGAGAGAGCGATAGAGAGAGAGAGAGAGAGAGAGAGAGGCAGGCAGTAGAGCTGGAATATGTATGGTTGGGAGAGAGAGAGCGATAGAGAGAGAGAGAGAGAGAGAGAGAGAGAGAGAGAGAGAGAGAGAGAGAACAATAAGGGAGTCTGTTTAAAAATGACAGACGGATTAAAACCATTTCAGAGAGAGAGCTGAAGCATCATACCTGAGTGGGCAGAGTAGAAAGTCAGTGAATTATGTTCATGATTTTTCTCTGCTATTATTAGGTATTTATCCATGCATTACACAGGCATGAATTCTAGCTTTCCAAAAATGACCCGGTTATCTAGAAATCCCGGTTAGAACATGGCTGGAATCATGGGGTAATTAGGGAATTGTTGTAAAGTTAGCGTATTTTTGCAACACTATACCGATGTTAGCTGATTGATTCCAGCGTGTTCCAGGTCCAGGAGTGAAGAACAGTGTTTTCACCTAAATAAAGCATTGATCATTAAATGCCACTGGACATTGGAGGTTCTCTGTATTGTTACAAGGGGAGCGGACAGTCTAATAACTATCATGGCAGGGAGGACTGTGCTGAACGATGGTCATATTCTTCTAGCCCAGAGGAAAGCTGGAGCGATACACTGTGCAGTGAATCGCACTTCTGGATCTGTGAGAAGGTATCCATCACTAAAACTCAATCCCACACAGTTCAAATGAAGTTCAACCGAAGTGAACGACTCCCTTATAGAAAATGACATCTGTGTCATCTTACCTGACCCTCATGTTGCTAACATTAAATTTTTATTGAAAATGCTCACAAACAATCACACCTTTCAGACACCTTGTGGAATCATGTTGCTAACATTAAATTGTGTTGACTCAAATGTTTATCACATGGGGGTCTGAAAATGGTTTCTCATACTAATCAATCACACCTTACTACGTATCATCTTGTGGAATGGCAATATGTGTGAGACTATACTATATATGTAGTCAGTGTGCATAGAAGTGACATGATAAGTGAAAACACGTTGTGGAGTATGTCTGAATCAAATGTTTATCACATGGTACACCTATAGCTATGTAGTCAGTGTGACTCATAAACCAACATAGCTTTAGACCTACCATACACTGTATGTAGTCAGTGTGACTCATAGATCTACTGTACCATATATGTAGTCAGTGTGACTCATAAACCTATATATGTAGTCAGTGTGACTCATAGACATACTATACCATATATGTAGTCAGAGTGACTCATAAACCTATATATGTAGTCAGTGTGACTCATAGATCTACTGTACCATATACAGGTATGTTGTCAGTGTGACTCATAGACCTACTGTACCATATACAGGTATGTTGTCAGTGTGACTCATAGACCTACTGTACCATATATGTAGTCAGTGTGACTCATAGACCTACTGTACCATATACAGGTATGTTGTCAGTGTGACTCATAGACCTATTGTACCATATATGTAGTCAGTGTGACTCATAGACCTACTGTACCATATACAGGTATGTAGTCAGTGTGACTCATAGACCTATTGTACCATATATGTAGTCAGTGTGACTCATAGACCTATGTGTAGTCAGTGTGACTCATAGACCTACTGTACCATAGACCTATATGTAGTCAGTGTGAGTATGTGGCTAATAAATATGCTACAGCTGCAGCATTTGGCCCTGAAATTCTGTGTTAATCGAATAATATGAATAAAAGTGTTTACATCCCACCAGGCAAAAATACATTGAAGCAACAGTCTGTGAATGTCATCTGTCAACTCACTGACATTGAACATAAATTTGGTTAAAAACACACAAAGTGGTCAACGTACACTAATTCTCACCGATTTTTAACAATAGGATTTTAAGAGTTAGTTTATTTCAAGTATTATTCATGTTTCTTGCCAACACAATTAAATATCAACCAAATGTTGAGGTTGATTATTCTGATTCTCTTTGTGTATGATAGTTGGTGGTGAATCAATTCATTTCCTTTAGTTAGGCTGTTCAGATGTATCACTCTCTCGTCTAACAAGTCCTGCACAGGTTGCATCGTGTGTGGAAGCAGAAGACACACACTGAGAGGCTTTCAGGAATGGGTCATAGTTGGTAATAGCTCCAACCGTTCAAAATGTAGAGCCAAATTGGTAGAAAACTATTTCAAGATGTGCCAGAAGTGCTAGAAACAGTTTTTACCACTCCGTTAGGAGGTATCCAAGGTTACTCACGTAACCAGGGTTTAATGGACTAAACTGCACCTTCAGCTGATTGAGAAAAACACAGTATGTGCAGGAGATAAATTGGCGTTGTTCACTGTAAGATGGACAATAAAGTTGTATTGTATTGTAGTACACAGTATGTAGTTTTAGTAAGTAGTAGCAAGACAAAAAAATACCGGGACCTTTGCTAGCCTATTTCTAGACAATATTTCTGTTCATTTAGGGGATCCCTTTTTGCCTCATGACCACCATTAACATACAATGTTGGGGTCTCTCAGCTTCTGTTGTTGTTTGCTGCAATGTCATGTCAGTGTAAATGCTGTCAATAGTCATGTATGTATCAATATTGCTCAGTGTCCATGGGTTAACCTAATTGTAGCATCAATGTATTCTTCTTTGAGCAGACAATCTGCCAATTGGGCAATTTTCTAATAGGGTTTGTGTCTTTGTAAATAGCAGGTGCAAACTTGGCAGAGGGAAATGTTCCTCAAACAAACAAGAGCTATCAGGAAAAACAACGTTTTTTCCCCCTCTGAGCCTGGGATTCAAACAAACATCACAGAGCTGGTAGAACACCTCAGTTGACAATTAATAAAGGCAGTTTTCTGTGGAGTTATTGGCTCCATTCAATTGTAAATTATGCCGGGTTCACGTGCTAGTCGGAACTAGGAAACTGGAAAATGTCAACCTTGCTAACTGGTAGTAGTTATACATGTGCAGCATTCAACCGGTAAGCAAGTCAGACATTTCTGAGTTTCCTAGTTCTGTCTAACACCTGAACGTGGCATATTCTAATGTGCAGTGTCATGTCTGCACATTGTGGTTTGTTTGAATCCCGGTCTTAGTTTTTACATCTGTAAAATACACTGACATTAAACCCACAGTATCGCATTGGAATAATCTTGTAACCTCTCTTTTAGAATGTTGTGAGAAGTCAGTGTAGGTTAGTATTGCGCATAAAATGCAAATACAGTATACTATTAAGTGCAAACTGGTTCTAAAGTTTGATAAATTTGACCATATAATTATGTTCAAAATGATGTACAATTACCACAATATAAAAAGCCTAAGCTCTTGTCCTTACGAGGTGGCTGGCACAAAGACAGACTAATGACACTGTAAGTTTCAACTGTTTTAAGCCTTCTTTGGTTCTGCTCACTGGGCAAATTAAGTTTTATGCAAATGAACAATGCCTTACAACATCACAACCACAGCTTTTAAAACCCCAATTTGTTCCAAGGTCACTTAAATTAGAAAATGAAGCTTTTTGCAAAATACAATGCCTTATAAACAACACAACAGTATCTGTGCATTGTGCTGGTGAAACCAGATGAAGCTTATGTAATGCAATGTTTCTCCAGCCATTCCTATGGAGACACTCCTATGGTGGGCACATTTTTGGTTTAATGGAGCACCAACACATCAGATTTTACTAATGAAGGGCTAGTGGGCTAGTGCTGGGCTGTTAAGTGCTGGGCTGTTAGTGCTGAGTGCTGTTAGTGTTGGGCTGTTAGTGCTGGGATAGATCAAGAATATGCAATATCTAAGTCCCCCAGGAATGGATTTAGAAACAGGGAACCTAGGTCTTTTCACACGAGTGAGCAAAACCAAGATGAGCCAAACCAAGATGAGCCAAACCAAGCTGAGCCAAACCAAGCTGAGCCAAACCAACCTGGTCTATGCTCAGCGGTCTGGTTACACATCCACCACAGTTGCTGGAACTGTGTGTGAAAGGACCAATGTGAAAAGAAAATAACCAACCCAGCAAGGTTTGGTTTGGGTCGGCGTGGTAGTGTGAAAAGGGTACAAGTGAGTCACCAGGCAGTGGGGTCTGCAGGACTGTCACCAGACAGTGGGGTCTGCAGGACTGTCAGGGGGACTGTCACCAGACAGTCACCAGGTGGGGTCTGCAGGACTGTCAGGGGAGTCAGTGGGGTCTGCAGGACTGTCAGGGGAGGCAGTGGGGTCTGCAGGACTGTCAGTGGGGTCTGGGACTGTCACCAGGCAGTGGGGTCTACAGGACTGTCAGGGGAGGACTGGCAGTGAGGTCTGCAGGACTGTCAGGGGAGTCACCAGACAGTGGGGACTGTCACCAGGCACAGGACTGTCAGGGGGAGTCACCATCAGTGGGGTCTGCAGGACTGTGGGGAGTCACCAGGCAGGACTGTCACCAGACAGTGGGGTCTGCAGGACTGTCAGGGGAATCAACAGGCAGTGGGGTCTGCAGGACTGTCAGGTGAGAACAGTTACAGGTTGTGTTTGGTCATATCTCTGAATGTCATTGTTTGACAGATCAGCGTTTGACAGATGATTTCCCATCCAATTGTTTGATCATCATCAGCTCTACCTGTATGATTGGTGGGGCTTCAGGACAGATGATTTCCCATCCAATTGTTTGATCATCATGCTGTGTATGAGCGGGGCTTCAGGAGGGCAGTAGCCGCCACCTCAAACCTTCACATGGAATTCCAACAGGAACTAAGCCCTCATGATCCCCATGGACACCGTTTGTTTGTTTGCAGCAATGGTATTGGTACAAGATCCTGAGGACTTGAACTCGAAGGTATGGCCTACACACTAGTGTGATTCTAAGCCATTCATTATGCAGAGGACGAGGTCTAGCTATTGCTGTGAAAAAACAATTGATATAATAGGGCTCCATGGGACATAAAGCATTCATAGGAGATTCTGCAATAATGGCTTCACCACTGGTGTGAACATTTACGGTTACTTGCAAAATACTGCACATGTACAGCGAGTCAGAATCCTCCAATTTATGAAGCTCCAATTCAATGTCCAGTCAGCTCTTTGGCTGCAGGCACCTGCAGTCTTCCTCGTGTTAAAGGGCCAAATCAGCTGCTGCTACATCTGTTTTTGGACTTACAAATGAGGAATATGTACCCATTGATTCTTGAATAATAGAACTTATAAATGAGTTATATGTACCCATTGATTCTTGAAGAATATAACTTATAAATGAGTTATATGTACCCATTGATTCTTGAAGAATATAACTTATAAATGAGTTATATGTACCCATTGATTATTGAAGAATATAACTTATAAATGAGTTATATGTACCCATTAATTATTGAATAATATAACTTATAAATGAGTTATATGTACCCATTGATTCTTGAAGAATATAACTTATAAATGAGTTATATGTACCCATTGATTATTGAAGAATATAACTTATAAATGAGTTATATGTACCCATTGATTCTTGAAGAATATAACTTATAAATTAGTTATATGTACCCATTGATTATTGAAGAATATAACTTATAAATGAGTTATATGTACCCATTGATTATTGAAGAATATAACTTATAAATGAGTTATATTTACCCATTGATTATTGAATAATATAACTTATAAATGAGTTATATGTACCCATTGATTCTTGAAGAATAGAACTTATAAATGAGTTATATGTACCCATTGATTCTTGAAGAATATAACTTATAAATGAGATATATGTACCCATTGATTCTTGAAGAATATAACTTATAAATGAGTTATATGTACCCATTGATTCTTGAAGAATATAACTTATAAATGAGTTATATGTACCCATTGATTCTTGAAGAATATAACTTATAAATGAGTTATATGTACCCATTGATTCTTGAAGAATATAACTTATAAATGAGTTATATGTACCCATTGATTCTTGAAGAATATAACTTATAAATGAGTTATATGTACCCATTGATTCTTGAAGAATATAACTTATAAATGAGTTATATGTACCCATTGATTCTTGAAGAATATAACTTATAAATGCCTCAGGAGCTTAATTCAACTGTCGTACCCCATCAGAACCCAAAACATAAGCTTGTTTTATTCCAATGTTTGTAAACAATATATATGTATAGAAATGTTGTATAGACACATACTGTATCAACGATGGTCAGTACTTGCATCCATAGTTCTGTCTATGAATTTGAGTGTTGACATTTCTCCAGCCCTATCCCTCAGCTTTTTACTGAACCAGGGGCGGGGAGGACCACTTTGTTATTGTTTCTACTGCTGATTGCCGCTTTAAGGTTTCCTGTGTTGACTCGAGTGGTTGCTGTGAATGAATGACCAGAGCATGGTGATGGGGTTCTGGCAGCCATGCAACGATATATGAGGATAGTCCAAATCACATTCAACTTGTGGATGGAGCCAGCGTAGTATTTCAGCCCTCTCTCGCCGCATAATACTACCAAGGCTGACAGGGAGACATCGCTCTCTTTTGGCAGCGGCACTCACAGACTTTTGACAGAGTGATGCTCTTTTAACTTAGGTATCTGCCGTTCTACTATCTGTGGGAAACAAAATTGCCTTACAAACTTGTGTTGCGGATACACACACCTGTGTTGCGGATAGTCACTGACCACTCTCCACAGGCCTGTTGCCGGGTAGGAACACATGACCTCCAGGGCTGTATCTAACCACGCTCCACAGGCCTGTTGCCGGGTAGGAACACATGACCTCCAGGGCTGTATCTAACCACGCTCCACAGGCCTGTTGAAGGGTAGGAACACATGACCTCCAGGGCTGTATCTAACCACGCTCCACAGGCCTGTTGAAGGGTAGGAACACATGACCTCCAGGGCTGTATCTAACCACGCTCCACAGGCCTGTTGAAGGGTAGGAACACATGACCTCCAGGGCTGTATCTAACCACGCTCCACAGGCCTGTTGAAGGGTAGGAACACATGACCTCCAGGGCTGTATCTAACCACGCTCCACAGGCCTGTTGCCGGGTAGGAACACATGACCTCCAGGGCTGTATCTAACCACGCTCCACAGGCCTGTTGAAGGGTAGGAACACATGACCTCCAGGGCTGTATCTAACCACGCTCCACAGGCCTGTTGAAGGGTAGGAACACATGACCTCCAGGGCTGTATCTAACCACGCTCCACAGGCCTGTTGCCAGGTAGGAACACATGACCTCCAGGGCTCTATCTAACCACGCTCCACAGGCCTGTTGCCGGGTAGGAACACATGACCTCCAGGGCTCCATCTAACCACGCTCCACAGGCCTGTTGAAGGGTAGGAACACATGACCTCCAGGGCTGTATCTAACCACGCTCCACAGGCCTGTTGAAGGGTAGGAACACATGACCTCCAGGGCTGTATCTAACCATGCTCCACAGGCCTGTTGAAGGGTAGGAACACATGATCTCCAGGGCTCCATCTAACCACGCTCCACAGGCCTGTTGCCGGGTAGGAACACATGACCTGCAGGGCTGTATCTAACCACGCTCCACAGGCCTGTTGCCGGGTTGGAACACATGACCTCCAGGGCTGTATCTAACCATGCTCCACAGGCCTGTTGAAGGGTAGGAACACATGACCTCCAGGGCTGTATCTAACCATGCTCCACAGGCCTGTTGAAGGGTAGGAACACATGACCTCCAGAGCTGTATCTAACCACGCTCCACAGGCCTGTTGAAGGGTAGGAACACATGACCTCCAGGGCTGTATCTAACCACGCTCCACAGGCCTGTTGCCGGGTAGGAACACATGACCTCCAGGGCTCCATCTAACCACGCTCCACAGGCAGGTTGAAGGGTAGGAACACATGACCTCCAGGGCTGTATCTAACCACGCTCCACAGGCCTGTTGCCGGGTAGGAACACATGACCTCCAGGGCTCCATCTAACCACGCTCCACAGGCCTGTTGAAGGGTAGGAACACATGACCTCCAGGGCTGTATCTAACCACGCTCCACAGGCCTGTTGCCGGGTAGGAACACATGACCTCCAGGGCTCCATCTAACCACGCTCCACAGGCCTGTTGAAGGGTAGGAACCCATGACCTCCAGGGCTGTATCTAACCACGCTCCACAGGCCTGTTGCCAGGTAGGAACACATGACCTCCAGGGCTCCATCTAACCACGCTCCACAGGCCTGTTGAAGGGTAGGAACACATGACCTCCAGGGCTGTATCTAACCACGCTCCACAGGCCTGTTGAAGGGTAGGAACACATGACCTCCAGGGCTGTATCTAACCACGCTCCACAGGCCTGTTGCCGGGTAGGAACACATGACCTCCAGGGCTGTATCTAACCACGCTCCACAGGCCTGTTGCCAGGTAGGAACACATGACCTCCAGGGCTGTATCTAACCACGCTTCACAGGCCTGTTGTCGGGTAGGAACACATGACCTCCAGGGCTGTATCTAACCACGCTCCACAGGCCTGTTGAAGGGTAGGAACACATGACCTCCAGGGCTGTATCTAACCACGCTCCACAGGCCTGTTGTCGGGTAGGAACACATGACCTCCAGGGCTCCATCTAACCACGCTCCACAGGCCTGTTGCCAGGTAGGAACACATGACCTCCAGGGCTGTATCTTCCTATTGCATGTACTTTCCAGTGCCATTACTGAGCCACTGACCTGATTACCTGTTCCATTACAATACAGAATTGTCTTGAAATTGACTGCTGCAATATTTAGTCTCCCTAACACATCAAATTCAACAGACAGGCATTCAGGGAGACACTGCATGTCTAATACATTTGTCATGTCTTGTTATGTCTGTTCCTGTCCTTTCTCTTCTCTCTGTCTCTCTCTGCTGGTCTTTTTAGGTTACCTTCTCTGTCTCTCATTCTTCAGCTGTTCTACATCTCCCCTAACTAGCTCATTCACTCTTTCCCACCTGTTCTCTCTTCCCCTCTGATTAGGTCTCTATTTCTCTCTCTGTTCCTGCTACTTTCAGTGTCTGATTCTTGTTTGTGTTTTTGATGCCAGAAGCAAGCTGTCGTCTCGTTTGCTTCCACCTTGTCCTATCCTGTCGGAGTCTGCCTGGCAGGTGCATCCTGCACTATACTAACGTTCTTTTGTTCCATTGACAACGTTGCAAGAGGATTTATGCCATTCCTGTTTTTCATTAAAGAACTCTGTTTTCTGTTAAAACCGCTTTTGGGTCTTCACTCAAGTACATAACAGAAGAATCAGACCAAGAATGGACCCAGCGGCTCCGGACCCTTTTCACTCCGCCGTCGAGATCCAGGGAGCGATGCTAGGCAGACACGAGGAGGAATTGTCTGCTGCTCAACATGCCGTTGAGACCCTGGCCGTTCAAGTCTCCGACCTCACAAGACGGGTTCACCAACTCCACCTCGATCCACCGCCCACTTCCAGGGTTTCCGAGTCTCCGGAGCCCAGGATCAACAACCCGCCGTGTTACTCTGGGGAGCCCACTGAGTGCCGCTCATTCCTCACTCAGTGTGACGTGGTGTTCTCTCTCCAGCCCAACACTTACTCCAGGAGCGCAGCCCGCATCGCCTACGTCATTTCTCTCCTTACCGGACGGGCGCGTGAGTGGGGCACGGCAATCTGGGAGGCGAGGGCTGAGTGTATTAACCAGTATCAGGACTTTAAGGAGGAGATGATACGGGTTTTTGACCGTTCTGTTTTTGGGGAGGAGGCTTCCAGGGCCCTGTCTTCCCTATGTCAGGGGAATCGATCCATAACGGATTATTCTATTGAGTTTCGCACTCTCGCTGCCTCTAGTGACTGGAACGAGCCGGCTTTGCTCGCTCGTTTTCTGGAGGGTCTCCTCGTCGAGGTTAAGGATGAGATCCTCTCCCGGGAGGTTCCTTCCAGTCTGGACTCCTTAATAGCTCTCGCTATTCGCATAGAGCGACGGTTTGATCTTCGTCGCCGAGCACGTGGAAAGGAGTTCGCGTTCTCCGTTGCTCCCCTCTCCACATCACTGCCACCTGCCGCATCACTGCCACCCTCCTCCGCCGGCTCGGATGCTGAGCCTATGCAGCTGGGGGGTATCCGCATCTCGACCAAGGAGAAGGAACGGAGAATCACCAATCGCCTCTGTCTCTACTGCGGCTCCGCTGGTCATTTTGTCACCTCATGTCCAGTAAAAGCCAGAGCTCATCAGTAAGAGGAGGGCTACTGGTGAGCGCAACTACTCAGGCCTCTCCTTCTGGATCACGCACTACCTTTCCGGTCCATCTCCGCTGGCCCGGTTCATCTGCTTCCTGCAGTGCCTTGATAGACTCTGGGGCGGAGGGCTGTTTTATGGACGAGACCTGGGCTCGGGAACATGACATTCCTCTCAGACAGTTAGGGGAGCCCACGGCCTTGTTTGCTTTAGATGGTAGTTCTCTCCCCAAGATTCAGCGTGAGACGCTGCCTTTAACCCTCACTGTCTCTGGTAATCATAGCGAAACCATTTCTTTTTTAATTTTTCGTTCACCTTTTACACCTGTTGTTTTGGGTCATCCCTGGCTAGTGCGCCATAACCCTTCTATTAATTGGTCTAGTAATACTATCCTATCCTGGAATGTTTCTTGTCATGTGACCTGTTTAATGTCTGCTATCCCTCCTGTTTCCTCTGTCCCTTCTTCACAGGAGGAGCCTGGCGATTTGACAGGGGTGCCGGAGGAGTATCACGATCTGCGCACGGTGTTCAGTCGTTCCAAGGCCACTTCTCTCCCTCCACACCGGTCGTATGACTGTAGTATTGATCTCCTTCCGGGAACTACTCCCCCGGGGTAGATTATACTCTCTGTCGGCTCCCGAACGTAAGGCTCTCGAGGATTATTTGTCTGTTTCGCTCGACGCTGGTACCATAGTCTCCTCCTCCTCTCCCACCGGAGCGGGGTTTTTTTGTTCAGAAGAAGGACGGGTCCCTGCGCCCATGCGTGGATTATCGAGGGCTGAATGACATAACAGTTAAGAATCGTTATCCGCTTCCTCTTATGTCTTCAGCCTTCGAGATCCTGCAGGGAGCCAGGTTTTTCACCAAATTGGACCTTCGTAACGCCTACCATCTCGTGCGCATCAGGGAGGGGGACGAGTGGAAGACGGCGTTTAACACTCCGTTAGGGCACTTTGAATACCGGGTTCTTCCTTTCGGCCTCGTTAACGCTCCAGCTGTCTTTCAGGCACTAGTTAACGACGTCCTGAGAGACATGCTGAACATTTTTGTTTTCGTTTACATGGACGATATCCTGATTTTTTTCACCGTCTCTCCCGATTCATGTTCAGCACGTGCGACGCGTCCTCCAGCGCCTTTTGGAGAACTGTCTTTATGTGAAGGCTGAGAAGTGCACTTTTCATGCCGCCTCTGTCCCTTTTCTCGGTTCCGTTATTTCCGCTGAGGGCATTAAGATGGATCCCGCTAAGGTCCAGGCTGTCATTGATTGGCCCGTTCCTAAGTCACGCGTCGAGCTGCAGCGCTTTCTGGGCTTCGCTAATTTCTATCGTCGTTTCATCCGTAATTTCGGTCAGGTGGCAGCTCCCCTCACAGCCCTTACATACATAAGGGAACATTTCGACAATCACCGTATAGTTAGTGAGAAAGTCCCTATTGGAACTGTACGGTCCCTTACTAGACGTCCGAAAACATTTTAGAAATTCGGGGACGGCGTCGGGCCGAGCGGTAGGGCCAGACCTACCGGGAAGTCATCAAATGAACTTTGTCGGACATTCGGTTTTCGTTTAATAAAATAAACAAATTTTAGCCCATTTTTGCGCAATGCCGAAATATCCCACAAGAGGGCATAAGCAATCATATTGCTATTGGACAAAACATCACGAATCACGACGTGCCATATCTCGGAAACCGAAAATATTTCGAAGCCGAAACTTGGTGAGCGTAGGTTTGGCATTATGGGAAGATGGCCCCGAACAAGATGGCGTCTAGGCCTCAACGGTTTTTGAGTTATGGCCATATTTCTGGGATTAAAGGTCCAAAATGAAAATAGAGAAAAGATTTTTTCACTTCACGTCAAAGTCAAGGAGCCTCCGGTGTCAATAAAAAAAAAATCGGCCATTTATCTATCGTCATTTACGAGAAATCGTACGTTGACCAGATCGTGATGTTCAGATATAGGTGTTTTTTTTTTCAACGGTTACAGATCCAGTTGCAGGGTGTTCATACGAGTATTTTTAAAATGTGCTGCGGAGCTCTGCGACATTTCTGTGATTTTCTATGATTTTCTGAAATAACACACACTCACTAAACCCTCCGTAAATAACTCAGTTCTTAACGTAAAGACTTAAAACTCAGGATTCTGTAAAGGCATACCCCAATGAGGATATGAGTTTATTTATAGCTTCCTGTGCCAACCGGAAGTGCCATAATTGGTGTCTCAGGGGCTGTTTGGAAGGGTTAAAAAAATCAGATCTGTCCAAAACTTCATATGTGTGATTAGACAACCCCCATGAACTGTAAATCAGTCATTTTTCCCAACAGATGTCAAAGAAAAGCTCTCACACACACACACACAGCAAGGATGGAGTGACAAAGCGTGGTGTTTAAAGACACAGAGAGCAGGCAATGGCATAAACATAATCCCAAGGCAGGGCCGAGTCCAACGAGGTGCCCCGCTTGACCGTAGCTCACTCGGTCTGAGCGCAGCGACCATGAGAAAAATAGGCCCACAATGAAGCCTGCACCACAATGTCATTTGATTTTGGGTGACAGCGGCGGAACCGTTAGGTTTAGAAGGACAATTCAAACACAGGACTGTTCCTAAGGTCCTCCCGATCTGTGCAAGCCTAACCTTGACTGTGTGGCATTAACCTGTCACAGTTAAAAGAAGGTGTTTACAAAAAAACAGTGTGCATTGACTTCTCTCCCCATAGGAATACATTGCCTGCTCCCCTAAATACAACCTGGGGTCTTTATGGGTTATGAATGCTGTATGAACCTGTCTTCTATGACATTCCATCAGACCACTATGAGGTCTACCTGTGTCGATTCTAAGCTTCCTGGAGCAACCGGAAGTGGTTAGATTGACCCAAAAGGTATTTGGATGTACATCACCTCGAAAGGTGCCGAGGCCTCTGCATTATTCAACCCTGTGTAGATCAGTCAATTCTCAACTTAAAGGCTTAAAACTCAGGATTCCCTAGGTTTCTATGTCAGTCAAGACATGTGTGTATTTATAGCTTCCTGTGCCAACCGGAAGTGCCATAATTGGTGACTCAGGGGCTGTTTGGAAGGGTTAAAAAAATCAGATCTGTCCAAAACTTCATCTGTGTGATTAGACAACCCCCATGAACTGTAAATCAGTCATTTTTCCCAACAGATGTCAAAGAAAAGCTCTCACACACACACACAGCAAGGATGGAGTGACAAAGCGTGGTGTTTAAAGACACAGAGAGCAGGCAATGGCATAAACATAATCCCAAGGCCGTGCCGAGTCCAACGAGGTGCCCCTCTTGACCGTAGCTCGCTCGGTCTGAGCGCAGCGACCATGAGAAAAATAGGCCCACAATGATGCCTGCACCACAATGTCATTGGATTTTGGGTGACAGCGGCGGAACCGTTAGGTTTAGAAGGACAATTCAAACACAGGACTGTTCCTAAGGTCCTCCCGATCTGTGCAAGCCTAACCTTGACTGTGTGGCATTAACCTTTCACAGTTAAAAGAAGGTGTTTACAAAAAACAGTGTGCATTGACTTCTCTCCCCATAGGAATACATTGCCTGCTCCCCTAAATACAACCTGGAGTCTATATGGGTTATGAATGCTGTATGAACCTGTCTTCTATGACATTCCATCAGACCACTATGAGGTCTACCTGTGTCGATTCTAAGCTTCCTGGAGCAACCGGAAGTGGTTAGATTGACCCAAAAGGTATTTGGATGTACATCACCTCGAAAGGTGCCGAGGCCTCTGCATTATTCAACCCTGTGTAGATCAGTCAATTCTCAACTTAAAGACTTAAAACTCAGGATTCCCTAGGTTTCTATGTCAGTCAAGACATGTGTGTATTTATAGCTTCCTGTGCCAACCGGAAGTGCCATAATTGGTGACTCAGGGGCTGTTTGGAAGGGTTAAAAAAATCAGATCTGTCCAAAACTTCATATGTGTGATTAGACAACCCCCATGAACTGTAAATCAGTCATTTTTCCCAACAGATGTCAAAGAAAAGCTCTCACACACACACACAGCAAGGATGGAGTGACAAAGCGTGGTGTTTAAAGACACAGAGAGCAGGCAATGGCATAAACATAATCCCAAGGCAGGGCCGAGTCCAACGAGGTGCCCCGCTTGACCGTAGCTCACTCGGTCTGAGCGCAGCGACCATGAGAAAAATAGGCCCACAATGAAGCCTGCACCACAATGTCATTTGATTTTGGGTGACAGCGGCGGAACCGTTAGGTTTAGAAGGACAATTCAAACACAGGACTGTTCCTAAGGTCCTCCCGATCTGTGCAAGCCTAACCTTGACTGTGTGGCATTAACCTTTCACAGTTAAAAGAAGGTGTTTACAAAAAAACAGTGTGCATTGACTTCTCTCCCCATAGGAATACATTGCCTGCTCCCCTAAATACAACCTGGGGTCTTTATGGGTTATGAATGCTGTATGAACCTGTCTTCTATGACATTCCATCAGACCACTATGAGGTCTACCTGTGTCGATTCTAAGCTTCCTGGAGCAAACGGAAGTGGTTAAATTGACCCAAAAGGTATTTGGATGTACATCACCTCGAAAGGTGCCGAGGCCTCTGCATTATTCAACCCTGTGTAGATCAGTCAATTCTCAACTTAAAGACTTAAAACTCAGGATTCCCTAGGTTTCTATGTCAGTCAAGACATGTGTGTATTTATAGCTTCCTGTGCCAACCGGAAGTGCCATAATTGGTGTCTCAGGGGCTGTTTGGAAGGGTTAAAAAAATCAGATCTGTCCAAAACTTCATATGTGTGATTAGACAACCCCCATGAACTGTAAATCAGTCATTTTTCCCAACAGATGTCAAAGAAAAGCTCTCACACACACACACAGCAAGGATGGAGTGACAAAGCGTGGTGTTTAAAGACACAGAGAGCAGGCAATGGCATAAACATAATCCCAAGGCAGGGCCGAGTCCAACGAGGTGCCCCGCTTGACCGTAGCTCACTCGGTCTGAGCGCAGCGACCATGAGAAAAATAGGCCCACAATGAAGCCTGCACCACAATGTCATTTGATTTTGGGTGACAGCGGCGGAACCGTTAGGTTTAGAAGGACAATTCAAACACAGGACTGTTCCTAAGGTCCTCCCAATCTGTGCAAGCCTAACCTTGACTGTGTGGCATTAACCTTTCACAGTTAAAAGAAGGTGTTTACAAAAAAACAGTGTGCATTGACTTCTCTCCCCATAGGAATACATTGCCTGCTCCCCTAAATACAACCTGGGGTCTTTATGGGTTATGAATGCTGTATGAACCTGTCTTCTATGACATTCCATCAGACCACTATGAGGTCTACCTGTGTCGATTCTAAGCTTCCTGGAGCAACCGGAAGTGGTTAAATTGACCCAAAAGGTATTTGGATGTACATCACCTCGAAAGGTGCCGAGGCCTCTGCATTTTTCAACCCTGTGTAGATCAGTCAATTCTCAACTTAAAGACTTAAAACTCAGGATTCCCTAGGTTTCTATGTCAGTCAAGACATGTGTGTATTTATAGCTTCCTGTGCCAACCGGAAGTGCCATAATTGGTGTCTCAGGGGCTGTTTGGAAGGGTTAAAAAAATCAGATCTGTCCAAAACTTCATATGTGTGATTAGACAACACCCATGAACTGTAAATCAGTCATTTTTCCCAACAGATGTCAAAGAAAAGCTCTCACACACACACACAGCAAGGATGGAGTGACAAAGCGTGGTGTTTAAAGACACAGAGAGCAGGCAATGGCATAAACATAATCCCAAGGCAGGGCCGAGTCCAACGAGGTGCCCCGCTTGACCGTAGCTCACTCGGTCTGAGCGCAGCGACCATGAGAAAAATAGGCCCACAATGAAGCCTGCACCACAATGTCATTTGATTTTGGGTGACAGCGGAACCGTTAGGTTTAGAAGGACAATTCAAACACAGGACTGTTCCTAAGGTCCTCCCAATCTGTGCAAGCCTAACCTTGACTGTGTGGCATTAACCTTTCACAGTTAAAAGAAGGTGTTTACAAAAAAACAGTGTGCATTGACTTCTCTCCCCATAGGAATACATTGCCTGCTCCCCTAAATACAACCTGGGGTCTTTATGGGTTATGAATGCTGTATGAACCTGTCTTCTATGACATTCCATCAGACCACTATGAGGTCTACCTGTGTCGATTCTAAGCTTCCTGGAGCAACCGGAAGTGGTTAAACTGACCCAAAAGGTATTTGGATGTACATCACCTCGAAAGGTGCCGAGGCCTCTGCATTATTCAACCCTGTGTAGATCAGTCAATTCTCAACTTAAAGACTTAAAACTCAGGATTCCCTAGGTTTCTATGTCAGTCAAGACATGTGTGTATTTATAGCTTCCTGTGCCAACCGGAAGTGCCATAATTGGTGTCTCAGTGGCTGTTTGGAAGGGTTAAAAAAATCAGATCTGTCCAAAACTTCATATGTGTGATTAGACAACCCCCATGAACTGTAAATCAGTCATTTTTCCCATGAAAATTCAAAGGAAAAATAAATCACACAGATACACAACTTGGATGGAGGGACGTATTGGGGTGTGTAGAGACTGACAGTGCCTCCAATAGTTAGCTTTGTTCGAGCTAAAAAAGAACCGTCAGACCTAGAGTTCCGAAACTTTAGAATCCTGTTCTAGACCTCAGGTAGATAGTGCGTGGTGAGTTACGGCGCTCTAGGAGGTTCTCGGACCGAGAAACAGCGTCGAACATTTGCAATGACTTCAATTCATTTTGACCATTACGAAAATGGCGACATTTAGAAATGTCCCAGAGACACAAGACTAGGTGCATTGTGACCGTCTCGGCCCATAGAGACAGAACCCAACATCTCGGTCCGATAGCTCATTCAAGGACCCCGTAGCAAGGCATTGAAAAAAGTGGATTTTCAGCACCAATTAGGCTTTTACTCGGACACCAAATGACCTATCGGGCCGAAACTCGGGATTCGGGGTCGCCTCACATAGGACTACACATAATGTCCGAACTGGCCCCGCAGCTAGAAAGTAACTATGTGTTTTATGGTTTTTTAATGTTTTGTACCGAAGGCCTTGTGAATTTTGGGCCAGCTCTGAAGTATGTTATACTTGGCTCCTAAATGAGTTGGGAAAAGTGGGTTTGGTGTCAGTTTGTATCCGTTTGGTGTCAGAATGATATCAAATTGACTGATGGACGGTGACTTGCAGGTGACTCTTGTCCATTAGCAATATGTTTAAGCGGTGAGGTACCATCACCAAAAGCGACATTCTGAAATCAACCCTAACGAATGATGGAGAGGTACCAGAATCACTGCCAAGCCATCCCGAGTTCATCGGGCCAGTCAATTTGGCATTCCTGCACAAATTTTCAGTGACTTTGCAAAAGTAAGGAACATTTGCAATATGTTTTAACAGTGAGGTACCATCACCAAAAGCGACATTCTGAAATCAACCCAAACGAGCCATGGAGAGGTACCAGTATCACTGCCCAGCCATCCCGAGGTCATCGGGCCAGTCAATTTGGCATTCCTGCAAAAATTTTCAGTGACTTTGAAAAAGTAAGGAACATTTGCAATATGTTTTAACAGTGAGGTACCATCACCAAAAGCGACATTCTGAAATCAACCCAAACGAGCCATGGAGAGGTACCAGTATCACTGCCCAGCCATCCCGAGGTCATCGGGCCAGTCAATTTGGCATTCCTGCATGATTTTTATGGCATGACAAATTGGTGATGGTGACTGCCCAGTTAACCATATGGCAAATGCACAGTGACTTTGCAAAAGTGAGAAAACATGACCAAATGGACATTCTGAAATCAACACAAACGAGTGATGGAGAGGTACCAGAATCACTGCCAAGCCATCCCGAGGTCATCGGGCCAGTCAATTTGGCATTCCTGCAAAAATTTTCAGTGACTTTGCAAAAGTAAGGAACATTTGCAATATGTTTTAACAGTGAGGTACCATCACCAAAAGCGACATTCTGAAATCAACCCAAACGAGCCATGGAGAGGTACCAGTATCACTGCCCAGCCATCCCGAGGTCATCGGGCCAGTCAATTTGGCATTCCTGCAAAAATTTTCAGTGACTTTGCAAAAGTAAGGAACATTTGCAATATGTTTTAACAGTGAGGTACCATCACCAAAAGCGACATTCTGAAATCAACCCAAACGAGCCATGGAGAGGTACCAGTATCACTGCCCAGCCATCCCGAGGTCATCGGGCCAGTCAATTTGGCATTCCTGCAAAAATTTTCAGTGACTTTGCAAAAGTAAGGAACATTTGCAATATGTTTTAACAGTGAGGTACCATCACCAAAAGCGACATTCTGAAATCAACCCAAACGAGCGATGGAGAGGTACCAAAATCACTGCCCAGCCATCCTGAGGTCATCGGGCCAGTCAATTTGGCATTCCTGCATGATTTTTATGGCATGACAAATTGGTGATGGTGACTGCCCAGTTAACCATATGGCAAATGCACAGTGACTTTGCAAAAGTGAGAAAAATCACCAAATGGACATTCTGGAATCGACCCTAACGAGTGATGGAGAGGTACCAGAATCACTGCCAAGCCATCCCGAGTTCATCGGGCCAGTCGATTTGGCATTCCTGCACAAATTTTCAGTGACTTTGCAAAAGTAAGGAACATTTGCAATATGTTTTAACAGTGAGGTACCATCACCAAAAGCGACATTCTGAAATCAACCCAAATGAGCGATGGAGAGGTACCAGTATCACTGCCCAGCCATCCTGAGGTCATCGGGCCAGTCAATTTGGCATTCCTGCATGATTTTTATAGCATGACAAATTGGTGATGGTGACTGCCCAGTTAACCATATGGCAAATGCACAGTGACTTTGAAAGAGTGAGAAAAATCACCAAATGGACATTCTGAAATCAGCCCAAACGAGCGATGGAGAGGTACCAGTATCACTGCCCAGCCATCCCGAGGTCATCGGGCCAGTCAATTTGGCATTCCTGCAAGAATTTTTTGTGACTTTGCAAAAGTAAGGAACATTTGCAATATGTTTAAGCGGTGAGGTACCATCACCAAAAGCGACATTCTGAAATCAACCCAAACGAGCGATGGAGAGGTACCAGTATCACTGCCCAGCCATCCTGAGGTCATCGGGCCAGTCAATTTGGCATTCCTGCAAAAATTTTCAGTGACTTTGCAAAAGTAAGGAACATTTGCAATATGTTTTAACAGTGAGGTACCATCACCAAAAGCGACATTCTGAAATCAACCCAAACGAGCCATGGAGAGGTACCAGTATCACTGCCCAGCCATCCCGAGGTCATCGGGCCAGTCAATTTGGCATTCCTGCAAAAATTTTCAGTGACTTTGCAAAAGTAAGGAACATTTGCAATATGTTTTAACAGTGAGGTACCATCACCAAAAGCGACATTCTGAAATCAACCCAAACGAGCGATGGAGAGGTACCAAAATCACTGCCCAGCCATCCTGAGGTCATCGGGCCAGTCAATTTGGCATTCCTGCATGATTTTTATGGCATGACAAATTGGTGATGGTGACTGCCCAGTTAACCATATGGCAAATGCACAGTGACTTTGCAAAAGTGAGAAAAATCACCAAATGGACATTCTGGAATCGACCCTAACGAGTGATGGAGAGGTACCAGAATCACTGCCAAGCCATCCCGAGTTCATCGGGCCAGTCAATTTGGCATTCCTGCACAAATTTTCAGTGACTTTGCAAAAGTAAGGAACATTTGCAATATGTTTTAACAGTGAGGTACCATCACCAAAAGCGACATTCTGAAATCAACCCAAACGAGCCATGGAGAGGTACCAGAATCACTGCCCAGCCATCCCGAGTTCATCGGGCCAGTCAATTTGGCATTCCTGCATGATTTTTATGGCATGACAAATTGGTGATGGTGAATGCCCAGTTAACCATATGGCAAATGCACAGTGACTTTGCAAAAGTGAGAAAACATAAACAAATGGACATGATGAAATCAACACCACGAGTGATTGAAAGGAACAACAATCACTGCCCGGCCATCCCGAGTTCATCAGGCCAGTCAATTTTGCATTTCTGAAGGATTTTTGAGCATGTCAAATTTCTTATGACATTTGGCCCCCACAAAACATATGCCTTATGCACAAGCAAAAAAAAACAACAACATTATAATAATAAAATATGACTAAAGTATGTTGATACAGTTCTTATACGTGTGTAACTGACACAAAATGCGAAAAAATTTCGAAAAACGGTCCAGAAAGCACTTTTTTAGGGGTGTGTGAAGTTTTTTATGAAATTTAAGAATTTTTGACTTTTGACTTCTGACTTCCTATGAAATCATATTGCAAATGGACAAAACATATGCAATATGCGCAAGTAAAAAAATTAAAAAAATTATGTTAATAAAATTGGACAAAAGTATTTTCATACAGTTCTTATACATGTGTAATTGTCAAAAAAGCGAAAGAATTTCGAAAAACGGTCCAGAAAGCACTTTTTTAAGGGGTGATACGTTTTTTTCAAAAAATTCGTTTTTCAAAATTTGGCTTTTGGATGTTGACTTGGAGTCCAATACCAATATGAAAAACCATGGTGGAGTGCAATCGCCACCTGTTGGATTTTTGAAGTGTTACAACTGGCAATACCCATATGGCAATAGCAGTAAACTTTGCATGAATCAACGCCGCTTTGGGTGGTATTGGCCAATGTGTGCATGGTTTGGCCAATGCCAATAACTTGCCATTCATTTTTGTCCACTACGGGGGTGAAATCCCTTACTTCTGTTAAGACGTGCTTTAAGTGGTCCGTTTCCGCCCAGGGAGCTTTTGATCTTCTTAAGAATCGTTTTACATCCGCACCTATTCTTGTTACACCTGACATCTCTAGACAGTTTGTTGTTGAGGTTGACGCGTCAGAGGTGGGCGTGGGAGCCATTCTTTCTCAGCGCTCTCTCTCTGACGGCAAGGTCCATCCTTGCGCGTTTTTCTCTCATCGCTTATCGCCGTCAGAACGTAACTATGATGTTGGTAATCGCGAACTGCTCGCCATCCGCTTAGCCCTAGGCGAATGGCGACAGTGGTTGGAGGGCGACCGTTCCTTTTGTCGTTTGGACTGACCATAGGAACCTTGAGTACATCCGTTCAGCCAAACGACTTAATGCGCGTCAGGCTCGTTGGGCTCTGTTTTTCGCTCGTTTCGAGTTTGTTATTTCTTATCGTCCGGGCTCAAAAAACACCAAGCCTGATGCTTTATCTCGTCTCTTCAGTTCTTCTGAGGTCTCCACCGACCCCGAGGGGATTCTCCCTGGGGGCGTGTTGTCGGGTTGACTGTCTGGGAATTGAGAGGCAGGTAAAGCAAGCACTCGCTCACACTCCGTCGCCGCGAGCTTGTCCTAGGAACCTTCTGTTCGTTCCCGTTCCTACTCGTCCGGCCGTTCTTCAGTGGGCCCACTCTGCCAAGTTAGCCGGCCACCCCGGCGTTCGGGGTACGCTCGCTTCCATTCGCCAGCGTTTCTGGTGGCCCACTCGGGAACGTGACGCGCGTCGATTTGTCGCCGCTTGTTCGGTCTGCGCGCAGACTAAATCTGGGAACTCTCCTCCTGCCGGCCGTCTCAGACCGCTTCCCATTCCCCTCTCGACCGTGGTCTCACATCGCTTTAGATTTTATCACCGGACTGCCTTCATCAGCGGGGAAGACAGTTATTCTTACGGTTGTCGATAGATTCTCTAAGGCGGCTCATTTCATTCCTCTCGCTAAGCTCCCTTCTGCTAAGGAGACGGCTCAGATCATTATCGAGAATGTTTTCCGAATTCATGGCCTTCCGTCTGACGTCGTTTCCGACAGAGGCCCGCAGTTCACGTCTCAATTTTGGAGGGAGTTTTGCCGTTTGATTGGGGCTTCCGTCAGTCTCTCGTCCGGCTTTCATCCCCAGTCTAACGGTCAAGCCGAACGGGCCAATCAGACTGTTGGTCGCATTTACGCAGTCTTTCTTTTCGTAACCCTGCGTCTTGGTCAGAACAGCTCCCTGGGCAGAGTACGCCCACAACTCGCTTCCTTCGTCTGCTACCGGTCTATCTCCTTTTCAGAGTAGCCTCGGGTACCAGCCTCCGCTGTTCTCATCTCAGCTCGCCGAGTCCTCGTCCCCTCTGCTCAGGCTTTTGTCCAGCGTTGCGAGCGCACCTGGAAGGGGTCAGGTCGGCACTTTGCCGTAATAGGGCGCAGACTGTGAGGGCCGCTAATAAGCGTAGGACCAAGAGTCCTAGATATTGTTGCGGTCAGAGAGTATGGCTCTCCACTCAGAACCTTCCCCTTAAGACAGCTTCTCGCAAGTTGGCCCCGCGGTTCATTGGTCCGTTCCGTATTTCTCAGGTCATTAATCCTGTCGCAGTGCGACTTCTTCTCCAGCGCTATCTTCGTCGCGTTCACCCCGGTCTTCCATGTCTCCTGTGTTAAGCCCGTTCTTCGCGCCCCCCCCGCTCGTCCCCCCCCCCATCCTTGTCGAGGGCGCACCCATCTACAGGGTTCGTAAGATTTTGGACATGCGCCCTCGGGGCCGTGGTCATCAGTACCTAGTGGATTGGGAGGGGTACGGTCCTGAGGAGAGGAGTTGGGTTCCCTCTCGGGACGTGCTGGACCGTTCGCTGATCGATGATTTCCTCCGTTGCCGCCAGGTTTCCTCCTCGAGTGCGCCAGGAGGCGCTCGGTGAGTGGGGGGTACTGTCATGTCTTGTTATGTCTGTTCCTGTCCTTTCTCTTCTCTCTGTCTCTCTCTGCTGGTCTTTTTAGGTTACCTTCTCTGTCTCTCATTCTTCAGCTGTTCTACATCTCCCCTAACTAGCTCATTCACTCTTTCCCACCTGTTCTCTCTTCCCCCTCTGATTAGGTCTCTATTTCTCTCTCTGTTCCTGCTACTTTCAGTGTCTGATTCTTGTTTGTGTTTTTGATGCCAGAAGCAAGCTGTCGTCTCGTTTGCTTCCACCTTGTCCTATCCTGTCGGAGTCTGCCTGGCAGGTGCATCCTGCACTATACTAACGTTCTTTTTGTTCCATTGACAACGTTGCAAGAGGATTTATGCCATTCCTGTTTTTCATTAAAGAACTCTGTTTTCTGTTAAAACCGCTTTTGGGTCTTCACTCAAGTACATAACAACATTGTTTGTGTTTCACCTCAGAAGACCTCTGCTATTCTCTGCTGGTTTAATAGCCGTGGAGGTGTCCTGTAGTTGACAGGTATGAAAGGGTACAGTACAGACTGAAAAACAGCTTCTATCTCAAGGCCATCAGACTGTTAAACAGCCACCACTAACATTGAGTGGCTGCTGCCAACACACTGACACTGACTCAACTCCAGCCACTTTAATAATGGGAATTGATGGGAAATGATGTAAATATATCACTAGCCACTTTAAACAATCCTAACTTATATAATGTTACTTACCCTACATTATTCATCTCATATGCATACGTATATACTGTACTCTATATCATCGACTGCATCCTTATGTAATACATGTATCACTAGCCACTTTAACTATGCCACTTTGTTTACATACTCATCTCATATGTATATACTGTACTCGATACCATCTACTGTATCTTGCCTATGCTGCTCTGTACCATCACTCATTCATATATCCTTATGTACATATTCTTTATCCCCTTACACTGTGTATAAGACAGTAGTTTAGGAATTGTTAGTTAGATTACTTGTTGGTTATTACTGCATTGTCGGAACTAGAAGCACAAGCATTTCGCTACACTCTCATTAACATCTGCTAACCATGTGTATGTGACAAATAACATTTTTAAGCTCTGCCTCCCTGACCCAGGATTGGTGTCACGTTGCAGAAGGATGGGAACCAGGCACAGCAATACGTAATAGGGGTTTTAATTGACTACCCAAAACAAAAGAGTGAGGTGTAAACCTCTAAATAATCCACGAGACGAGACCCGTAATAACAAGTGCACAAAAAAAACACGTAGCACCAAAGCCCGAATAAAACAGAGCACAGGTACTCACAAGACCAACGGACATAGGACAATGATCGACAAGGACAATGGGGAACAGAGGGCACATATATACACATAGTAATCAGGGGATTGGGAACCAGGTGTGCGTACTGAGACAGTACAGTCCGGGGTTGGTGGTGATGATCCAGTTCAGTGATGCCTAGAAAGCTGTTGATACAGACCTCCCGAGCTGGTGAACAGAATGAGCAGCAGTACCCAGCTGGTGAACTGAATGAGCAGCAGTACCCAGCTGGTGAACAGAATGAGCAGCAGTACCCAGCTGGTGAACAGAATGAGCAGCAGTACCCAGCTGGTGAACAGAATGAGCAGCAGTACCCAGCTGGTGAACTGAATGAGCAGCAGTACCCAGCTGGTGAACAGAATGAGCAGCAGTACCCAGCTGGTGAACAGAATGAGCAGCTGTACCCAGCTGGTGAACTGAATGAGCAGCAGTACCCAGCTGGTGAACTGAATGAGCAGCAGTACCCAGCTGGTGAACTGAATGAGCAGCAGTACCCAGCTGGTGAACAGAATGAGCAGCAGTACCCAGCTGGTGAACAGAATGAGCAGCTGTACCCAGCTGGTGAACTGAATGAGCAGCAGTACACAGCTGGTGAACTGAATGAGCAGCAGTACCCAGCTGGTGAACTGAATGAGCAGCAGTACCCAGCTGGTGAACTGAATGAGCAGCAGTACCCAGCTGGTGAACAGAATGAGCAGCAGTACCCAGCTGGTGAACTGAATGAGCAGCAGTACCCAGCTGGTGAACAGAATGAGCAGCAGTACCCAACTGGTGAACAGAATGAGCAGCAGTACCCAACTGGTGAACAGAATGAGCAGCAGTACCCAGCTGGTGAACAGAATGAGCAGCAGTACCCAACTGGTGAACAGAATGAGCAGCAGTACCCAACTGGTGAACAGAATGAGCAGCAGTACCCAGCTGGTGAACTGAATGAGCAGCAGTACCGAGCTGGTGAACAGAATGAGCAGCAGTACCCAGCTGGTGAACAGAATGAGCAGCAGTACCCAGCTGGTGAACTGAATGAGCAGCAGTATTGGGGGGATCCGTGATAATTAGAGGCATTTCCATTGGAGGCTAATTTGTACTTTGCCATATTTGTAATAATTGTGATAAAGGCTCAATGACTCACACTGACTTACTGTGAGTCTTCCCGATACACCGCATTAAACACACCTCTCTCTCAAACCATAAACAGAAATTGTCTCGTGGTTCTTCAGATAAATGAAATCTGCTTCAGATGTGCAATGAGACATGCTTGAAATAATGTGGCCCTTTAAAATAAACAGACGATATTACCGGAGTATCTGTAAAATCAGTGGAATTACTGGTTTTCTCATCCAGTTTTCAAATGTAATATTTGTATCGTAGAGGAAATAGTTTGTTGGCATTATACGTGATTGGTTAGATTTTCTTGTTAAATCAAAATTGAAAGGTTCAGCACAGTTTAAAAATATATGGCAAATAGAAATCCAACAATAATAGAATTCTGCTATATACCGAAAGAGTTTCCACCTGTGGAGCTGTGGAATTCTGCTCTATAACCAAAGAGCTTCCATCTGTGGAGCTGATTAATTCTGCTCTATAACCAAAGAGCTTCCATCTGTGGAGCTGTGGAATTCTGCTCTATAACCAAAGAGCTTCCATCTGTGGAGCTGATTAATTCTGCTCTATAACCAAAGAGCTTCCATCTGTGGAGCTGTGGAATTCTGCTCTATAACCAAAGAGCTTCCATCTGTGGAGCTGATTAATTCTGCTCTATAACCAAAGAGCTTCCATCTGTGGAGCTGTGGAATTCTGCTCTATAACCAAAGAGCTTCCATCTGTGGAGCTGTGGAATTCTAACCAAAGAGCTTCCATCTGTCTATATTCTGCTCCCAAAGAGTTTCCATCTGTGGAGCTGTGGAATTCTGCTCTATAACCAAAGAGCTTCCATCTGTGGAGCTGTGGAATTCTGCTCTATAACCAAAGAGCTTCCATCTGTGGAGCTGATTAATTCTGCTCTATAACCAAAGAGCTTCCATCTGTGGAGCTGTGGAATTCTGCTCTATACCCAAAGAGCTTCCATCTGTGGAGCTGTGGAATTGTGATATAGGTGTTTAGTGGATCTATTCAACCATCACTGCTCAACTGAGGTAAAGATCAGGTAAAGATCATATAGGGCAGGCAGTGAATACATTCTCCATACCTCTCCTTATCTTTCCCTTCTTCCTGACACGACATCTTCTTCTTTATCCCCTATCTTTATGCATTTCATACCACTTCCAGATCTATGCTGGCTGGCTGGGCGCTTCAGTGAGTCATGTGGGCTCACTGTCTCCCGTGCTGATTCAGAGTGGGGTCTAACTCACGTCTCAAGATGGATTGGTCTCATAAAGTGCAGAGGGACATGATCCCTGGAGGGCCGTGAATAAGCTGGGTTTTGTTTTATAACCATTCCACTTGAAGAGTTAATTAGCGAAGAAGGCCCTGGAACGCTCAGTGAGACCCAACACTATGCAAGTGTTATATAATCGAAAATTGTGGGCTCAGATTGCTTTACCCCCCTCTAATAGCTTTCCTTGAATCAGACGGGAGTGGGAAGAAAATGGCTAGAGGCTAGACTTGTATGGAATAGCTCATCCACAAACCAAAGTGTTCCTTACCCAGAGAGCAAAATGATTATGGCCCAAATCCGTCCCATATCTACAATAGCCTAGTTTGGACTAGGTGAGGCCGGGCTACTTATAATTTGGCCTGATAGGCTTGTAACTCTGCGCCTGATTGGGGTGTTTCAACTGGCCAACATTTTCAACTTGAGGACAACATCACTTCATACTCCACCCAACCCCAGCATCTACCCTGCTGCACCCATCCACTTTCACCCATGTTGTTCATTTAGAAATTGCATCTGCAAATCTCTTTCTGCTGATCTTGGCTTCACATTTTTCTCGGCTTGGCCTGATGAAGGACTGTAGGAGTTGGCCGGGCTATGATATGTTTAAACATAGATTCATGCGTGCACCAATTACCAATAATTACCATACCAAAAACTGTATAAATGGCATCCGATGCACATCTGCTTGGCACTCAGCAATAAGGAGATAGACTATAGCGTTCTGTCCAGGTACCTTTTCAGGTACTGGGAAAACAGTGAAAAGGGAATGCCACGAGCTCTCACTGGCTCACCTGGAGATACATGTAACTTACAGTGGTGGAAAAAGTATCCAATTGTCATACTTGAGTAAGAGTAAAGATACCTTCTTGTGACTCTCAAACCCGGATCCGGGAGCATAAAAGTAGATACCTTAATAGAAAATGAAAGTCACCCAGTAAAATACACTAAAAGTATTTGGTTTTAAATATACTTAGCTATCAAAAGTAAATGTAATTGCTAAAATATACTTAAGTATCAAAACTTAAAGTATAAATAATTTCAGATTCCTTAGATTAAGCAAACCAGATGGCGCCATTTTCTTGTTTTTTAAATGTATTTACAGAAAGCCAGGGGCACGCTCCAACACTCACACATCATTTACAAACTAAGCATGTGTTTAGTGAGTCTGCCAGATCAGAGGCAGTAGGGATGACTAGGGATTTTCTCTTAAGTGTGTGAGTTAGACAATTTTCCTGTCCTGCTAAGCATTCAAAAGTACTCTTGGGTGTTAGGGAAAATGCATTGAGTAAAAAGTACATTATTGTCTTTAGAAATGTGGTGAAAAAAAGTAAAAGTAGTCAAAGATATAAATAATAAAGTAAAGTACAGATACCCCAAAAAATGACTTAAGTAGTACTTTAAAATATTTTTACTTAAGTACTTTACACCACTGGTGTTGTGGTGTTGGAAACTAGGCTATTTACCACTTACCACCCGGCCCAGTTTCCCCTTACGGTCCAGGTCTGGTTGCCATTGGCCTCATGCTTACATTTGGACTAAAAGTGGCCCAGCAGTTACACAGCAAAAGCCAGAGCAGGCCCATAAGAAAGGTCCCAGTGCATCCTTTCATAGTGTGCATCTCCCCCATTCGTACCAGAGCTGGCCCATAAGAAAGGTCCCAGTGCATCCTTTCATAGTGTGCATCTCCCCCATTCGTACCAGAGCTGGCCCATAAGAAAGGTCCCAGTGCATCCTTTCATAGTGTGCATCTCCCCCATTCGAACCAGAGCTGGCCCATAAGAAAGGTCCCAGTGCATCCTTTCATAGTGTGCATCTCCCCCATTTGTACCAGATCTGGCCCATAAGAAAGGTCCCAGTGCATCCTTTCATAGTGTGCATCTCCCCCATTCGGACCAGAGCAGGCCCATAAGAAAGGTCCCAGTGCATCCTTTCATAGTGTGCATCTCCCCCATCCGGACCAGAGCTGGCCCATAAGAAAGGTCCCAGTGCATCCTTTCATAGTGTGCATCTCCCCCATTCGGACCAGAGCTGGCCCATAAGAAAGGTCCCAGTGCATCCTTTCACAGTGTGCATCTCCCCCATTCGGACCAGAGCTGGCCCATAAGAAAGGTCCCAGTGCATCCTTTCATAGTGTGCATCTCCCCCATTCGGACCAGAGCTGGCCCATAAGAAAGGTCCCAGTGCATCCTTTCACAGTGTGCATCTCCCCCATTCGTACCAGAGCTGGCCCATGTGATGCATTGCTGTACCAGCACTGAGCCTTCTGCCACCAAACATCCAGAACAGGCCAGTATTGTTGTCTGTTGTCTGGGTACCATTATAACACTTGTTGAAATCTGAGAGGGCAGATTCCTTTCTTGAATTCAGATAAGTGAAGAATGTCACTGAGAAAAGATATTCACTCCAATTATCTCGTCTTCAGGATTTATTTAACTGGAACAATTGTCATTTTAATGTTCTGTGGCTGTCCCATGTTAGACTTCATGTCACGACTTCCACTGAGGTCTGTCCCTCTCCTTGTACGGGCGGCATTCGGCGGTCGACGTCACAGGTCTTCTAGCCATCGCTAATCCATCTATCATTTTCCATTGGTTTTGTCTTTATTTTCTACACACCTGGTTTTCATTATCCAATTACATGTTCATGTATTTAACCCTCTGTTTCCCTCATGTTTGTTGTGTGTGATTATTTCTATGTTCAGTTCGGTTCATGATGGCTGGTTTTTTGACAGGTGCTGTGTCCACCCGTGCCTAAATACTTACCGTTGGTTTTTGGTCAAGTGTATTTGTTTACCTTGTGCCGTTATTGTTTGAGTTAAGTACATTGCTCACTCATTTTGCTCTCCTGCGCCTCACTTCATTGCACCAGCTACACTCACCTTCTGACACTTTATCTCCACAGACCAGCTATGTGGATTTCTCTTTAGCCTATTGTCATTTTGTAAGTACTTTTGATTCCCATAACTTTAAGTGATAAAAAATAAATATATAGAGAAAATGCATCCACTGGACAGGAACTATGACAGATGAAAATGTGCTCTAGCTGAATCTAGCACTAAAACACCTGCCATCTGTTGTTGGTTATTGTATACTGTCCCTAAAAAAATGATAGTAAACAATGGTAGTAGGAGACACCATATTTCCGGTGGGACAAAATTAATGTCTTCAGTGAGGGGTGAGATGTGAGGCTGTCCTAAAATGTACACCATTTTAAATGAGTCATACCACTGCTCCTAGGCTACTTTTTGTCTTCCAAAAATAACACTCATAGTTGCACCACTGGTGGGATAAGAGCCATGCTTCAAGGGAAGGATGATTCAACGCAGAATCCACTCACAAGTGATTTGATTCAAAACACCTCCTGATCTTAATCTGTTTGTTATCATGTTACTGTTACATTTTCTGTTGGGGTTCTTTTTATTGCCAAGGTGATGTTGTAAGTGTTTCTTGAATCTCCATGATAAAAAAAGTATTGTGAACAGAATCACCCCTACTTATGTTCTTATTTATACATCCTCCCTATAGTCCTCATGTCCCCTATAACCCTTATGACCCTCCCCTAACCCCTATGACCCTCCCCTAACCCCTATGACCCTCCCCTAACCTCTATGACCTCCCCCTAACCTCTATGACCCTCCCCTAACCCCTACAAATCCCCTAACCTCTATGACCCTTCCCTAACCCCTATGACCCTCCCCTAACCCCTATGACCCTCCCCTAACCCCTATGACCCTCCCCTAACCTCTATGACCCTCCCCTAACCCCTACAACCATCCCCTAACCTTTATGACCCTCCCCTAACCCCTATGACCCTCCCCTAACCTCTATGACCCTCCCCTAACCCCTATGACCCTCCCCTAACCCCTACAACCCTCCCCTAACCCCTATAACCCTCCCCTAACCCATATGACCCTCCCCTAACCTCTATGACCCTCCCCTAACCCCTATGACCCTCCCCTAACCCATATGACCCTCCCCTAACCCTATAACCCTCCCCTAACCTATATGACCTCCCTAACCTCTATAACACTCCTCTAACCTCTATAACACTCCCCTAACCTCTATAACACTCCTCTAACCCCAATAACCCTCCTCTAACACCAATAACCCTCCTCTAACCCCAATAACCCTCCTCTAACCCCAATAATCCTCCTCTAACACCAATAACCCTCCTCTAATCTCTATAACCCTCCTCTAACCTCTATAACCCTCCTCTAACCCCTATAACCCTCCTCTAACCTCTATAACCCTCCTCTAACCCCAATAACCCTCCACTTTTGTTCTTATTTATACATCCTCCCTGTAGTCCTCATGTCCCCTAACCCCTATGACCTTCCCCTAACCCCTATAACCCTCTATAACCCTCCACTAACCTCTATAAGCCTCATCTAACCCCTATAACCCTCCTGCCCTCTCACCCTCAGGCCTCCATACAGAACTGGAGCAGAGGAACAATTCAATGGTCTGGCAACTGTCTCTTCCTGTATGTTATAGTAATAACAATAATAACATGGCATCGTTGTGAAAGTGCTGTAGAAGAGGACTTGGTGCTGCTACATATTTAATTTACATCCACTTATTTCTTGAAAGGTCAAAGGTATTCCTCTGTGTGTGCAGAGCCGGTGGTCTGCTCTAGCAATATGCTCCCCCACATCAGACCAGGGTTCAATGCCTGTCTTTCTGTCCTTTCTGTCCTTCTGACCGTCCCTCCCACTTACCTATCTCTCCTCTGTTTCATTACTGTCTGATGAAATAACAAGAAGGTGATCCTGTGTGGAAAGGTTTTCTTGGCCCACCTATAGAGCCTAGACTATATGTTTGGCCTGAGGGGCACAAGGCTAGAGTAATAGAGGTCAAGGGTTAATTATACCAGTATTAGGAATTAATATTTCCCTGGCGCCACAGCCTGTAAAGTGTGTATAATTATTTGTATTTTCTTATTTGATGGGTTATTGCTAGATGATGGCTAATGAACTTGGTGCCAACAAGAGAGTTAGTCACACCAACGATGTACAGTTGCTGGCTGCAGCACAGGCATTTAGAAAAGTAACTGTTGAATACATGCATCTGTGGTGTAGGATTGTTACTATTTATTCTCAGAGAAATACTGCCTCTTTTTAAATAATGGTTTAAACAATTACATTTCTGAAATCAAATTCAATGTCAATTTCACAAATGCTGAAATACTGTCTCTGCCCTAGACAATGTTATTGCCACTAGGTGTCAGGGTAACACTGTTTACTCATTCCTGTGTTCACGCTCCTTTGGCCTCAACCAGCTGTCGGCATTCACCAAAAAGTAATGTGTCAACTATAATCTGGGTCATTCAAACAGACTGTGTACAGTGGTAGACTTATTCACAGTTATATTCTAAATGAGAATAGGGTCAGAAATTAAGATCAGGGACAGAAATTACGGCACAACATATTTTTTGAGAAAGAGACACACTACCGATCAAACATTTTAGTACACCTACTCATTCAAGGGTTTTTCTTTATTTTGACTATGTTCTACATTGTAGAATAATAGTGAAGACATCAAAACTATGACATAACACATATGGAACCAAACAAGTGTTAAATAAATCAAAATATATTTTATATTTGAGATTCTTCAAATAGCCACCCTTTGCCTTGATGACAGCTTTGCACACTCTTGGCATTCTCTCAACCAGCTTCATGAGGTAGTCACCTGGAATGCATTTCAATTAACAGGTGTGCCTTGTTAAAAGTTCATTTGTGGAATTTCTTTCCTTCTTAATGTGTTTGAGCCAATCAGTTGTGTTGTGACAAGGTAGGGGGGTACAGAAGATGGCCCTATTTGGTAAAAAAAAACGAGTCCATATTATGGCAAAGATAAATGACAGTCAATCATTACTTTAAGGCATGAAGGTCAGTCAATACGGAACATTTCAAGTGCAGTCGCAAAAACCATCAAGCGCTATGATGAGGACCGCCACAGGAATGGAAGACCCAGAGTTACCTCTGCTGCAGAGGATAAGTTAATTAGAGTTACCAACCTCAGAAATTGCAGCCCAAATAAATGCTTCACAGAGTTCAAGTAAGAGACACATCTCAACATCAACTGTTCAGAGGAGACTATGTGAATCAGGTCTTCATGGTCGAATTGCTGCAAAGAAACCACTACTGAAGGACACCAATTATAATAAGAGACTTACTTGGGCCAAGAAACACAGCAATGGGTGTTAGACTGGTGGACATTTGTCCTTTGGTCTGGAGTCCAAATGTGAGATTTTTGGTTCCAACCGCTGTGTCTTTGTGAGACGTGGTGTGGGTGAACAGATGATCTCCCCATGTGTATTGCCCACCGTAAAGCATGGAGGAGATGTGATGGTGTGGGTGAACAGATGATCTCCCCATGTGTATTGCCCACCGTAAAGCATGGAGGAGATGTGATGAACAGATGGATGTGATGTAAAGCATGGAGGAGATGTGATGGTGTGGGTGAACAGATGATCTCCCCATGTGTATTGCCCACCGTAAAGCATGGAGGAGATGTGATGGTGTGGGTGAACAGATGATCTCCCCATGTGTATTGCCCACCGTAAAGCATGGAGGAGATGTGATGGTGTGGGTGAACAGATGATCTCCCCATGATGTGATGTTGTGGGTGAACAGATATTCTCCCCACCGTAAAGCATGGAGGAGATGTGATGGTGTGGGTGAACAGATGATAAAGCATGGAGGAGATGTGATGGTGTGGGTGAACAGATATTCTCCCATGTGTATTGCCCACCGTAAAGCATGGAGGAGATGTGATGGTGTGGGTGAACAGATGATCTCCCCATGTGTATTGCCCACTGTAAAGCATGGAGGAGATGTGATGGTGTGGGTGAACAGATGATCTCCCCATGTGTATTGCCCACTGTAAAGCATGGAGGAGATGTGATGGTGTGGGTGAACAGATGATCTCTCCCATCTCCCCAGATGATCTCCCCATGTGTATTGCCCACCGTAAAGCATGGAGGAGATGTGATGGTGTGGGTGAACAGATGATCTCCCCATGTGTATTGCCCACCGTAAAGCATGGAGGAGATGTGATGGTGTGGGTGAACAGATGATCTCCCCATGTGTATTGCCCACCGTAAAGCATGGAGGAGATGTGATGGTGTGGGTGAACAGATGATCTCCCCATGTGTATTGCCCACCGTAAAGCATGGAGGAGATGTGATGGTGTGGGTGAACAGATGATCTCCCCATGTGTATTGCCCACCGTAAAGCATGGAGGAGATGTGATGGTGTGGGTGAACAGATGATCTCCCCATGTGTATTGCCCACCGTAAAGCATGGAGGAGATGTGATGGTGTGGGTGAACAGATGATCTCCCCATGTGTATTGCCCAGCATGGAGGAGATGTGATGGTGTGGGTGAACAGATGCATGGAGGAGATGTGATGGTGTGGATGGAGGAGATGTGATGGTGTGGGTGAACAGATGATCTCCCCATGTGTATTGCCCACTGTAAAGCATGGAGGAGATGTGATGGTGTGGGGGAGCTTTGCTGGTGACGCTGTCTGTGATTTATTTTTGAATTCAAAGCACACTTAACCAGCACGGCTACCACAACTTTCTGCAGCGAGACATCCCCATCTGGTTTGGGCTTAGTGGGATTATCATTTGTTTTTTAACAGGAAAATGACTCAACACACCTCCAGGCTGTGTAAGGGCTATTTTACCAAGAAGGAGAGTGATGGAGTACTGTGTCAGATGCGCCTCCACAATCCCCCGACCTCAACCCAATTGAGATGGATTGGACTGTTGGAAAAGCATTCTAGGTGAAGCTGGTTGAGAGAATGCCAAGAGTGTGCAAAGCTGTCATCAAGGCAAAGGGTGGCTATTTGAAGAGTCTCAAATATAAAATATATTTTGATTTGTTTAACACTTTTTCGGTTACTACATGATACCATATGTGTTATTTCACAGTTTGATGTCTTTACCATTATACTGCAATGTAGAAAATAGTTAAAAAAAATATAGAAAAACCCTTGAATAAGTAGGTGTTCTAAAACATTTGTGAAACAGGATAACTCAATCCCCTCTTGTGTATTTGTATTAGAAGGCTTTATTATTTAATTTATGTTCTAATTAAGCAATATGGCCCGAGGGGGTGTGGTATGTGGCCAATATACTATGGCTAAGGGCTGCTCTTATGCGCGATACAACACAGAGTACCTGGACACAGCCCTTAGCCGTGGTATATTGGCCATATACCACAAACCCCCGAGGTGCCCTATTGCTATTATACGGTCTCTTGTAAACTGGATGGTTCGAGCCCTGAATGTTGATTGGCTGACAGCCGTTGTATATCAGACGGTATACCACGGGTATGACAAAACATGTATTTCTACTGCTCTAATTACATTGGTAAGGTCTCAGATTTGTTTGTGCTCTCTTACCAACTCCTAGCCTGGTCCCCGATTTGTTTGTGCTGTCTTGCCAACTCCTAGCCTGGTCCCAGATATGTTTGTGCTGTCTTGCCAACTCCTGTGGTCATTGTCTTTGCAGGACATTGTCAAGACAGCACAAACAGATCAGGGACCAGGCTACCTCTAAATATGTCAGTGTAGTAAAACCCAAAGGGTACAGCTGGCTTGGTAAAGCCTGGCAGCAGGGTGTGCCCACATTGTAGTCAGTCACATTGTGTCCCTCACCCCCTCCCTGCCCCTGTCTCTGACCCATCTCCTGGCTAGCTTCCCCCTCAGTTGTTGCAGGCTGGCCAGGCACTACTGCTGCTGCTGCTAGCCTGCTACTGTTTGGGGTGGGCACAACTCCAGGAAAATATTTGAAACATTCATTTCCAACCGTTGCTGTTATCTTTGGCTAAGAATGTGTTAATGGTCATGTCACCCCCACGTAGCAGATGCCACATGTCCTTCAGAACCCATTATGTGATCACACTTCAGTGTAATGCGCTGATGTCCTGATGCCAAGTTAGAATCATCACAGAGAGTGTTGTGGGCTGATCTAGGATCAGGTCCCCCCCGTCCATATAATCTTATTCATTATGCTCTAAAAGGCTAAAGTGATCACACTCTGAGACGCTTTATGAATGACCAGATCCCAGGAGTCCTTACAGTTAACCTCTAAAGCGTTATTATATTTCCCAGTGTTTACCGTCGCCTGACTCCAATCAAATCACTTTTTATTTGTCACATACACATGGTTAACAGATGTTAATGGGAGTGTGCTTCTTGTTCCGACAGTGCAGTAACATCTAACAACATCTAACAACTACACAACAACTACCTAACACACACAAATCTAAAGGGGTGAATGAGAATATGTACATGTACGATGAGCGATGGCCGAACGGCATAGACAAGGTGCAATAGAGGGTATAAAATACAGTATATACTTGTGATATGAGTAACATAAGATATGTAAACATTTTTAAAGTTGCATTATTTAGAGTGGAATTGTATGAAGTGACTAGTGATTCATTTTGTAGACTCAGTGACCCTTCTGAACTTTCCCTGCACTCTGGAGTTGCTCTGAAATGGCTCTTTGTTTTGCTCTGTCTGCCGTTTTGTTCACAGAGATGTTAGAAGGGACAAGGGGAAAGTCAGCTGACTACATGTCTCTTTACATGTCTCTCTCTTCTCCCTCTCGTTCTTTCTCTCTTTCTCTTCACATACTTTTTATTGTCACTGTATATAGTATAATATACCTTCTGTCTTTCTGTCTCTTTACTACACGTCTCTCTCTTCTCCCTCTCGTTCTTTCTCTCTTTCTCGTCACATACTTTTTATTGTCACTGTATATAGTATAATATACCTTCTGTCTTTCTGTCTCTTTACTACACGTCTCTCTCTTCTCCCTCTCGTTCTTTCTCTATCTAAGGGCAAAGGGGAGGAGGCATCTCTGTCACACTTTTTTTTCCATATTGGAATACTCATAAATTGTTTCTTTCCTCCCTCTCTTTCTTGAAGTTATTGCTGATCTGACATGGAGAACCTGGTGTAACCAGATTGCATTCACCAACTATGTCATGTCAGATCAGTTATTACTTAAAGGAAGCGAGGAAGGGGAGATGCATTTTAAGACATTTTGAATGAGGCACTTAAAATGAAATGCATCCTGGGAGGGATATCAGTACTCCACCCATCCATCCCACTTCAGCCCAGCGGGGCCCTAAAAGTCAATGTAGGCTCTCAGTCATATTTATTAGGCACCAAACAGAACAGACTGAAACAGGGAGGCACTATCAAACAGACATGCTAATATTTCAGTTTCCATTGCTAAACATTTTGCTATGGTGTAACCTAATGAACAGGAACCAGCTCTGTGCCCCCAGAGAGATGGGAACTAAAGTTAAGCCATGCAGGGTGGCAAGAGCCAAACAGCCATGAGCTCATTGTTGCTGTTCCTGCCAGCGCTGAGCTGAAGGGGTGGGGTGGGGCAGACTTTACACTGAGGCTCCATACCCGGAGCCAGGCCAAGTGTTACGGTAAACAGAGGCTCTGCACTGTAATGTTATTAAACACAGAGTTGGTCCAACCTCTTTGGATTTTCACACCCTAGGCTCGTCGCTCTCTTTCTGTTTCTCTTTCTGTTTCTCTATTTTCACTTTCTGTCTGTCTGTCTGTCTGTGTCTCTCTCTCTCTCTCTCTCTCTCAGACCATTCTGTGGTGTAATGGTGAGAACTAAAGGGAGTTGCTGGGTTGCAGTAGAGGGTAGTTTCCACAGACTGGGAAACTGATGGATTGGGGAGAGGTGAGACAGCTGACAGTTTGGTCAGATGTGGAGGAGGAGAAAGTGTAATGGAGATGAATTAAGGGAGAGTGATGGAGAAGAGGGGACAGAGGAATGGAACAGACATACCGTTGATATTATTTACATTACTGACTGGAGAGTTGTGAGGTTATTAGCAGTGTGAGATCAGTCACTGATATAACATATTACAGAATGTGTGTGGGGGGGGAAAAAGTTGTAGTTCCCTGAAGTTCCCCTTTAGGGAACAATAAAGTTATATCTTATAAAGGAAAAATATAAGCAAGCTTTCAAAGCTGAGAGGTTGTCAACAAGGCAGGGCAGAACTATAGTATGGTTGTGTCCCAGATGGCATCATATTACCTATGTAGTGCACTGCTGTCCGTATGGGCCCTGGTCAAAGGAAGTGCACTATAAAGGGAATAGGATGTTTTTACGGACGCAGCTTATATCTCTAGTGCTGATCACACAGTGAGTCACCACGTCCCATTCAAGCTCCTGCTCCATTCACAAACATACTGTACCGTGTCCATATTAGGACAGCCTCAATCTCAGCTATTTCAGATAGCCTCCATTTTAGGACTTTTTTTCTATCCTAACATGGACACCTTAATCTTGTGTTGTCACAGTACAACACGGCCGTCATTCTATACACTCTGTTGAAGGGTGATGATTGACTATTGTCCTGTCTTATCTGTTATGTTATACAATGACTCCACAGCAGTCATTGGGTAACATGAACCATGACCTCTGTTCCTGGCAGAAGTGTGTCAGGTGGGTTAACAAGGAAAAGGTCATTACAGTCACTGTTCAAACAATCTGAATTTCCTGTTTGCCTTTCCTGGTCAACTAGGTGATTCCAGGCAGTCCAGTCAGGTTCTTCTCTACACAAAGAGAAGTCTAGAGTGAGATTACAGTTGTTCTCATTTGCTTAAACACAGAAATGGTTTCCTGAGGCAGGGTCGGGGTATGCAGAGGTCAGTAATCCAGAGGGGAACAAAAGGTGCAGGTCAGCAGGCAGGCTCGGGGTCAGGGGCAGGCAGAGTGGCCAGGCAAGTGGGCTCAGAATCAGGACAGGCTCTAAACCAGGAGGGTGCAAAAAGGAGAGGCTGGAAAAAGCAGGAGCTGAGACACAAACCGCTGGTTGACTTGACAAACAAGACAAACTGGCAACGGACATAGAGAACACAGGTATATATACACAGGGGATAATGGGGAACATGGGAGACACCTGGAGGGGGTGGAGACAATCATAAGGACAGGTGAAACAGATCAGGGTGTGACAATATATTCATTCAGCAGACATGCTCTGAATATAATTAACTCAAGTCATCACAACCTAAACTCAAAGTGCACACCTTTCTCCAGGTGCAAACACTAAGTCTCAAAATTGTTAACACACCAATCAGAATTGCAGGATCATTAAATAGGGCCTAGAGGCATGTCCACGTTCTTTGGAACAATGGATCCTAAAAATGCCAAAGTTGCAAGACAACATGGAGAAAGAGGATGACAATGACAACCACAACAACAAGTAATCTCAGATGAAATCCGTGCCACCCTAGTTCCTCATGTGCTCATAGATGGGAGGACCATGAGAGAAGCTGGACAGCTGCAACTCAACTTAAGCTTTTACACGGTTGCAGAAGGGAAAACAGGTCATTTTCCTTGTAGTTGCTGTGATACATGTGATGTTGTAGTGCATATAGACTGAAACTCCTCTTTGTTCTCAGTGTAGTTTTTACCACAGTAATGGATGACCATAGTTCAGTAATGGTCAGATTTCATTTTTGAAGAACTGAGAGGTGGCCATCTATTGGAGGTAGGCGGAGACTTCTCACAGCTGAGCAGGAGATTGCCCTGGTGAATATGGTGATTGCTAGTAATGTCACCAGTTTGAGGGAAATTCAAACCCAAATAGTTGAAGACGAGGTAGTCTTCCAAGGAATTGACAGCATCAGCATGACCGGATCGTTCAGTAGAATCACATAAGGACAAAGCAACTGTACTGTGTTCCTTTTGAAAGAAATTCAAACAGAGTTAAGGAGCAATGATTCCAATATGTGCAGGTAATTGCTATACTGTACAGAATATGTACAGCATGTAGAGTATGGCCCATCTCTCCAGCATATCAATACAGTACTGTATAGTAATGTATTACAGTAACTGCAGTACACAATCTTTCATTCCAGTACAGTAGTACACTACAGTGCTGTATTTGTAGTACAGTAAAATGCATGTTTTTGGACTTGTGTAGAGAATCTTTGCGCTGGATGCCATGGCTGACCCATAGGAGTACATCTTCATCGATGATACAGGGTTCAACCTAACAAAAAGGTGCGAAAAGGGGCTCAACGTCATTGGTCACCGTGCCATCATACAAGTTCCTGGTCAGAGGGGAGGCAACATCACCCTATGTGCAGCCATCAGCAATGTCAAAGTGGGTCCGTACAACACGGCACAACTCCTTCAATTTCTAGATCAGCTGCACAATAACATTCTTCAACGGGAAGGGGAGCCAGGGCAACCAGAGCCCAATATGTTGTCATTTGGGATAATGTGAGTTTCCATCAGGCTGCTCTGGTTCACGCCTGGTTCAATGACCACCCCAGGTTCAGCGTTCTTTTTTTTGCCAGCATATTCCCAATTTCTGATGAATTTCTCAGCATGGCGGTGGAGTGTATATGACTACAACCCTTACACACAGCAAAACCTCCTGGGGGCAATGGTGGACGCCTGTGGGGATGTGTCTGTGGAGTCTGGGGTTTTCTAAGGCACACAAGGGCATTTTTCCCATGCTGCCTGGCAAGAGCAAACATAATGCGTGACGTTGATGAGACATTATGGCCTGATCCAGACCTGAGAAGAGCTGATGAGAACGCTGATGAGACATTATGTCCTGACCCAGACCTGAGAAGAGCTGATGAGAACGCTGATGAGACATTATGGCCTGACCCAGACCTGAGAAGAGCTGATGAGAACGCTGATGAGACATTATGGCCTGACCCAGACCTGAGAACGCTGATGAGACATTATGGTCTGACCCAGACCTGAGAAGAGCTGATGAGACATTATGGTCTGACCCAGACCTGAGAAGAGCTGATGAGACATTATGGCCTGATCCAGACCTGAGAAGAGCTGATGAGACATTATGGCCTGATCCAGACCTGAGAAGAGCTGATGAGAACGCTGATGAGACATTATGGCCTGACCCAGACCTGAGAACGCTGATGAGACATTATGGCCTGACCCAGACCTGAGAAGAGCTGATGAGAACGCTGATGAGACATTATGGCCTGACCCAGACCTGAGAACGCTGATGAGACATTATGGCCTGATCCAGACCTGAGAAGAGCTGATGAGAACGCTGATGAGACATTATGGCCTGATCCAGACCTGAGAAGAGCTGATGAGACATTATGGCCTGACCCAGACCTGATGGCTGACCCAGACCTGAGAGCTGATGAGACATTATGGCCTGATCCAGACCTGAGAAGAGCTGATGAGACATTATGGCCTGATCCAGACCTGAGAAGAGCTGATGAGAACGCTGATGAGACATTATGGTCTGATCCAGACCTGAGAAGAGCTGATGAGAACGCTGATGAGACATTATGGTCTGACCCAGACCTGAGAACGCTGATGAGACATTATGGCCTGATCCAGACCTGAGAAGAGCTGATGAGAACGCTGATGAGACATTATGGTCTGACCCAGACCTGAGAAGAGCTGATGAGACATTATGGCCTGACCCAGACCTGAGAAGAGCTGATGAGACATTATGGCCTGACCCAGACCTGAGAAGAGCTGATGAGACATTATGGCCTGACCCAGACCTGAGAAGAGCTGATGAGAACGCTGATGAGACATTATGGCCTGACCCAGACCTGAGAAGAGCTGATGAGAACGCTGATGAGACATTATGGCCTGATCCAGACCTGAGAAGAGCTGATGAGAATGCTGATGCTGAGTAACCTGTACATTTACTGCGTTTGGAAATAAAGCTTTTGGAAATGTGATATTTTACTGTGCATGGACTCTTCCTGACATGTTTTGTCAGTGTGACATTTCAAAGGTCAGGTTTTTGATCAAACAGCCTATACAGTAATATTACCTATCCACTAATGTAAGAGGTATTTACGACAGTAGTGTTTTGAATGTCTCACCAAGGTGTTCCTGAAAGGGTTATCTGGATAGTCAGTGCTGTGATTTTACAAAGTTCCAAATTATTTCTCTGAGAACCTATTCTAAACATTTTGGTAGCAGTGTCTTGAATGAATCCCTCCAGTGTGTAACAAACATTCATGTAGTCTGTGTTTTTAACAGCTTGTGTGTATTGTCTGAGGGCAAAGTTTTAATTGGGACCCAGAAGTTAGATTTTGAACCTTTGGATGTATTTTTTAAAAACATTTTGTGAAGATTTGAGAAAATGGTGAGTTGTTCCAGGAATTGTGTCTTAGCAATTCGGTCTCCTCTGTTGGGAGCCATCTACACAGTTTCCCAGGGAAACACCACATCAGATATGAATGAATGACTCACAAAGAGCTGTGTATTCCAGTAAGACATGACAAGCAGGTCTGGTACATCTAATCTAGGTGTGTGTGTGTGTTCGCAGGTGCGTGTGTGTACAGTACCCTACTCTGTGTATAGACTACTTGTTTGATTACTTTGAGTCACTTTCTTTTTATCCTCATTTTACATAAAGGGTCAGGGAATTACAGTCACTGTCTGACTGTGAAACACCTGTAGACTTTCTATAGGACGCCACTGTGTCCACGTGTCTTTCCTCACTCCAGACTGAGTTCAAATACTTTATCTGGGCTTGATTGAGATCGCCTGGAGCAATGGAACCAATAGAATAAAAAAGTTAAATGTCACTCCAGGCTTGCCTAAGCAAACACTAAAATTATTTGAAAGATTTAAAATACTATTTGAACCCAGGTCTGCCTCACTCATACCTGGCAGAAGGGTGAGTGTGTGCTGAAAGAATGCCTCCTCTTCCTCCTTCTCGTCCCATCTTATTGCTCCTCTCTCTGTGTTTTATTGAATATCTGTCTGTACCTCAAGGGTTTTCAGAGAACAGAACACTTCCACTAATCACCAGTATATAGGAAGTGAGAGGTGGTGTTCTCCATTGTGTTGTAGTATGGGACAGGCCCTCAATGTAGTTCTGGGAACAGGAGGAACACCTGATCACAGGTTCTATGTTAATGGAACATTCAGTGTAAATGGTGTTGTAGTAAGGGACAGGCCCTCAATGTAGTTCTGGGAACAGGAGGAACATCTGATCACAGGTTCTATGTTAATGGCACATTCAGTGTAAATGGTGTTGTAGTAAGGGACAGGCCCTCAATGTAGTTCTGGGAACAGGAGGAACATCTGATCACAGGTTCTATGTTAATGGCACATTCAGTGTAAATGGTCACAGGTTAATAGTAAGGGACAGGCCCTCAATGTAGTTCTGGGAACAGGAGGAACATCTGATCACAGGTTCTATGTTAATGGAACATTCAGTGTAAATGGTGTTATAGTAAGGGACAGGCCCTCAATGTAGTTCTGGGAACAGGAGGAACACCTGATCACAGGTTCTATGTTAATGGCACATTCAGTGTAAATGGCTGTGCAGTATATTCACTGTTAGGGTGTTTGTCATGCCTTGTTTTTCTGCCCAGAGTGTGTTCTTATATACGTGTATGTTTACCTGAGAGCACCAGTGTGTGTCTGTCTGTTGTGCATGTCAACATGCTGTGTGCGTGTATGTTTGTTTGTACTGTCGTGTCTTTGGCTATGCCGGATGAAGTGATATGACATGCTATTCTATAAAATCCGTTCTCTGTAATTAATATTACCTGATTGAGCTAATCATGTAAATGTAATTAACTAGAAAATCGGGGCACCACAAAATAATATTTATAGAGCAGTTATCTTCTGAATAAACTCTGAAAGACCTAGTAATATTTGACATCAATAGCAGTCAATATTAATCGTCACCTTATTTCAGTCTCATCTGAAAGTTGTAAATTCTTGGTTATTTTCACAAACCCTGGCTAACAAGTTGAATCAGCAATACAAAATTTGTATTTATTTATTTATTTACTAAATACCTAACTAATCACACAGAATTACATATACACAGAATGAATCATACCTTGACTACAAATGATATCATAAAGGAAAACGTCCCTAGTGGACGGAACAGATATGACAGCTGGTTACACAAAAGAACAGGACTGGAGAGAACTGCTATCTGATCTACTCTACACAGGACTGGAGAGAACTGCTATCTGATCTACTCTACACAGGACTGGAGAGAACTGCTATCTGATCTACTCTACACAGGACTGGAGAGAACCTGCTATCTGATCTACTCTACACAGGACTGGAGAGAACTGCTATCTGATCTACTCTACACAGGACTGGAGAGAACTGCTATCTGATCTACTCTACACAGGACTGGAGAGAACTGCTATCTGATCTACTCTACACAGGACTGGAGAGAACTGCTATCTGATCTACTCTACACAGGACTGAGAGAACTGCTATCTGATCTACTCTACACAGGACTGGAGAGAACTGCTATCTGATCTACATCACACAGGACTGGAGAGAACTGCCATCTGATCTACTCTACACAGGAAAGAGAACTGCTATCTGATCTACTCTACACAGGACTGAAGATAACATTATTGATCTACAATCCACAGGTCTGGAGAGAACTTTATCTGATCTACTCTACACAGGACTGAGAAGAACCATTATCTGATCTACTATACACAGGACTGGGAGAGAATCATATCTGATCTACTCTCCACAGGTCTAAAGAGAAAACTGATCTACTCTACACAGGACTGGAGAGAACTGCTATCTGATCTACTCTACACAGGACTGGAGAGAACTGATATCTGATCTACTCTACACAGGTCTGGAGAGAACTGCTATCTGATCTACTCTACACAGGTCTGGAGATAACTGCTATCTGATCTACTCTACACAGGACTGGAAAGAACTGCTATCTGATCTACTCTACACAGGACTGGAGAGAACTGCTATCTGATCTACTCTACACAGGTCTGGAGAGAACTGCTATCTGATCTACTCTACACAGGACTGGAGAGAACTGCTATCTGATCTACTCTACACAGGACTGGAGAGAACTGCTATCTGATCTACTCTACACAGGACTGGAGAGAACTGCTATCTGATCTACTCTACACAGGACTGGAGAGAACTGCTATCTGATCTACTCTACACAGGACTGGAGAGAACTGCTATCTGATCTACTCTACACAGGACTGGAGAGAACTGCTATCTGATCTACTACACAGGACTGGAGAGAACTGCTATCTGATCTACTCTACACAGGACTGGAGAGAACTGCTATCTGATCTACTCTACACAGGACTGGAGAGAACTGCTATCTGATCTACTCTACACAGGACTGGAGAGAACTGCTATCTGATCTACTCTACACAGGACTGGAGAGAACTGCTATCTGATCTACTCTACACAGGACTGGAGAGAACTGCTATCTGATCTACTCTACACAGGACTGGAGAGAACTGCTATCTGATCTACTCTACACAGGTCTGAAGAGAACTGCTAAAAACAGAATACAGTATTAAAGTATATCATAAGGCAGGTCAAGAAATACATAATCACATGTGATAAAAGTTGTCTCAACAGCAATCAAAAAATAAACTGACAACGCAAAATAAAAACATAAAACAACAGACTACTCTATGGCTAACAAACCTTTCTCTATTGCAGTGTATAAACAAAGTGTCACACTGTGTACAGTCCTTGGTCAGCTCGGACTAAGTAATGATGACTTCACTGTTCAGGATGTGGTGGAAGGGAGACAGCAGGTTTGATACAGAGAGTGACATGATCGTTGTGAATGAGCTCATAGAGACGACTGTCATTTACAGACTGGGCAAAAAATATGGTGAAGTTGATGAGTTCAACGAGATCACTCAGGTAGGCCGTGTATACATGCATAGATTATATGAGCTGTGTCTCTTAAGCATATTGATGGGTTCGGATTTATAAACTTTAAATATTGTTAATCATCAGTTATGCTAGAGACATGAGGCGTGCCATAATCTGGTTTCTACACCAGAAGTTAAGGGGTATCTGTAGGAGGAATGTATATGGCTGGGTCAATGAAGGTTGGATAGGAGCCAGGGGGATTTGGGAGGTCCTGAGGAGAGGATATTACAGGACTGCAGTGACTGATAATGGTGGCGAGCTGTGGATTAGTGAAGGTCAGGTCATGTTAAAGGAGAAGTAATAGTTTATTACCCTGATCACTTTACATATTTTTTGATAGGCAGGAAGTTATGTTTAGAGACGAGGACGTCAGCCAAATTGGGGCGTATATATACTACCATGGATGGAACCATGTCTTTGTCTTATGCAGCTGTATGACCCAATGGGTTAATAAACTTGGTTAAAGTTTTACTAATCGTCGTGAGTTGAACTAGGTTCTATTAGAACCTAACAATGTGCATATTTCTCACATATCCAGGGGAGCACTGCAGAGCACGAGGTGTCATTCCAGGAATCATAATTCATCTGAATCATTCCACAGTTCTCCTCTCTTCCACCATTTGGTTCATCAGGATGCCAGTACCTACAAAGGCAAGACAAGACACAAAACAAGTTTGCTCACTCTACAGAAGTGTTTAAAAATCTGAAAATCTATTGTCTGCCGTGATTGAATTCAGAACCATATGGACACATCTCTCACTCTGCTGTAGTTAGCTGTGTGTTGTCCACCCACGTCCAGAGACCCTCTCTATCTTCATCAGTCAGACCAATCCAGGACATCACCTTAAACATTTTTATGTAGTCCTGTTTAAATAGTAAAAGAGCATTTCCTAAATGAACGGTTCAGATTCAGGTTAATTTAACATTATATGTACAGTATAAAACCCCATCAATAATGTGATGCCATACAGCAACTTTAAACTGGCTAAACCATATAAATCAACCTTAGATGAGCTCTCTGGTGGTGTAGCTTCAACTGAATATTGCCTAGAACTGCACAGATCATATAGGTTTTAAAGAAAATGATTTGAAACCCCAAAACGGGTCGCAACTGAGTCAAAACACTGTAGGTGTCCTTATGCATGCATTTGTTAAGCCTTCATACATTTTCCAATGTGTCATAAACTGTCGTAAGTCATTTTAAATAGTGTAAAGTGTGTTATAGATGACCAGTTATGAAGGGTATTATAGAGGTGTTTTATAATTAACCAACCTCTCTGTCACATTACTAAATGAAATGGCATGATGGGCTTCATAACCATGTCATAGGCCTTTATAGAGTGTGTACAGACACCTTTAGTAACGTTACATTCATCTGAGGTGTTATAAAACAGTTATGAATGTGCTTATTCCACAGGATGTGTTGAGTAGAGGGCTGCACCGACAGATCATTGCGGGCGGTAGGCATTTTTCATGCAGCAGGTGGGAGCGGGCGGTAGGCATTTTTCATGGGCGGTCCGGCAGACCATTTTGGGATGAAAATATGTTTTTGTCCCGCAGATTAGTTGGAAACGGTTGTCTTTCTGCTTTCTCCAATCGAAATGAATGGTCAGGCATTTTCATGGGGCGGTCCGACAGACCATTTTGTGTCATGTTTTTGTTTTGCAGACACGAAATGAATTTTATTGTAAATAAGAATATAATATGTTTCTAAACACGTCTACATTAATGATGACGTGATTACATGATTACATTACAGATAGTCCTGAATGATATTTATGCCTTTGTAACTTGCTCATTCATCATTATTCACAATTAATTCAGGACTATCCATAATCATGGTAACATCCATGATGTTTAGAAACATATTCTATTCTTATTTACAAAGTGTCTCCAAAATGACACAATACATTATTTACCAATTTACCATTTTTTACCATTAATTTCAATTGGCACAAAATAATCTGAAACACAACCAAAACAAACAGCAAATACAGTCACAAGCTTGATGTAATTCCTGATGGCTAAGAGGAGAATCACGTGGCAGTTCTCTTTCCAAGGAAATTAACTTCAATATGATTAGGCTATAGTTTACTACATTGTCTGTAAATAATTATGGAATGAAATGGAGGAGCTCAACCAACGTAAGACGAGGTGCAATAAAAATGTGAGTGTCATTGAAAGCAAAAAGGCGCAATGCGTGCATAGGTTACCATGGTGAGCAAGCATTCAGCCTTTTAATTTCAACACACATTCCACGATCTCACATAATGGCCAAACTTTTGTGCTTCATTTTGGATTTGCAATTTTTTCATGGTTGTAGGTAGATTTTTAAGCATTTGGAACAAAGAGCCTTTTGTTGAGTTTCACGCTCTGCAATTTCACTGGATGTTTGAGACAGTGGATTACTGAACAAAACACGATAACAAAATGTAGGTTTTTTTGGATATAAAGAGGGACTTTATCGAGCAAAACAAACATTTATTGGGTAACTGGGAGTCTTGTGAATGTAACCATATGAAGATCCTCAAAGGTAAGTGATTCATTTAAATGCTATTTCTGACTTTTGTTACTCCTCTACTTGGCTGGTTACTATTTGTAATGATTTGTCTGCTGGGCACTGTTCTCAGATAATCACATGGTTTGCTTTCGCCGTAAAGCCTTTTTGAAATCTGACACAGTGATTGGATTAACAAGAAGTGTGTCTTTAAGCTTATGTATAACACTTGTATCTTTTATGTATGTTTATTATGAGAATTTCTGTTTTGTTGAGTTTCACGCTCTGCAATTTCACTGGATGTTTGAGACAGTGGATTACTGAACAAAACACGATAACAAAATTATCTGAACAAAAACTGAGTTTTTTTGGATATAAAGAGGGACTTTATCGAGCAAAACAAACATTTATTGGGTAACTGGGAGTCTTGTGAGTGTAAGCATATGAAGATCATCAGAGGTAAGTGATTTAATTTTATCGCTATTTCTGACTTTTGTAACTCCTGGTTACTATTTTTAATGATTTGTCTGCTGGGCGTTGTTCTCAGATAATCGCATGGTTTGCTTTCGTAGTAAAGTATTATTGAAATGTGACACTGTGGTTGGAAGTTAATCTTTAAACCGATGTATAACACTTGCATTTTTAATTACTTTTTTATAATTTATGATGAGTATTTGTGTTTTTGAATTTGGCGCTCTACAATTTCACTGGATGTTGGCCAGGTGGGACGGTAGCGTCCCACACCCCCTAGAGAGGTTAAATTACTTGTTCCCCTCATCATTCGGCACACAATACCACATAATGAAAAAGCAAAAAGAGGTTTTTAGACATTTTTGCAAATGTATTAAAAATGAAAAAACATACCTTATTTACATAACTATTCAGACCCTTTTCATGAGACTAAAAATTGAGCTCAGGTGCATCCTGTTTCCATTGATCATCCTTGAGATATTTTTACAACTTGATTGGAGTCCACCTGTGGTAAATTCAATTGATTGGACATGATTTGGAAGGGGAAATACCTGTCTATATCAGGTCCAACAGTTGACAGTGAATGTCAGAGCAAAACCCAAGATATGGGGTCAAAGGAATTATCCATAGAGCTCCGAGACAGGATTGTGTCGAGGCACAGATCTGGGAAAGGGTACCAAATAATGTCTGCAGCATTGAAGGTCCCCAAGAACACAGTGGCCTTCATCATTCTTAAATGGAAGAAGTTTGGAACCACCAAGACTCTTTTAGAGCTGGCAGCCGGCCAAACTCAGCAATCGGGGAAGAAGGGCCTTGGTCAGGGAGGTGACCAAGAACCCGATGGTGACTCTGACAGAGCTTCATAGTTCCTCTGTGGAAATGAGAGTACCTTCCAGAAGGCAAACCACCTCTGCAGCCCTCGACCAATTAAGGCCTTTATGGTAGAGTGGCCAGGCGGTAACCACTCCTCAGTAAAAGGCACATGACAGCATGCTTGGAGTTTGCCAAAGGCACCTAAAGCACTCTCAGACTATGAGAAACAAGATTCCTTGGTCTGATGAAACCAAGATTGAACTCTTTGGTTGAATGCCAAGCGTCACGTCTGGAGGAAACCTGGCACCATCCCTAAGGTGAAGCATGGTGGTGGCAGCATCATGCTGTGGGGATGTAGACTAGTCAGGATCGCGGAAAGATGAACAGAGCAAAGTACATTGATCCTTGATGAAAACCTGCTCCAGAGTGCTCAGGACTTCTGACTGGGGCTTAGGTTCACCTTCCAATAGGACAACGACCCTAAGCATACAGCCAAGACAATGCAGGAGTGGCTTGTCGGGACAAGTTCTGAATGTCCTTGAGTGGCCCAGCCAGAGCCCGGACTTGAACCCAATCAAACATCTCTGGTGAAACCTGAAAAAAGCTGTCCAGCGACACTCCCCATCCAACCTGACAGAGCTTGAGAGGATCTGCAGAGAAGAATGAGAGAAACTTCCCAAATACAAGTGTGCCGAGCTTGTAGTGACATATCCAAGAAGACTTGGTGCCAAAGGTGCTTCAACGAAGTACTAAGTAAAGGGTCTGAATACTTATGTAAATGTGATATTTCAGTTTAGTCTTTTATACATTTCCTAAAAAAACGTGTATCTAAATTTATGAGGGAAATGTAAAAAACTATATATACATATCTTAGAATAAAGCTGTACAAACAAAATGTGGGAAAAATCAAGGGGTCTGAATACTTACTGAATGCACTGTATTTTTATTTTGGTTTACTGTGAGCTAACCTAACTTAGCAGGCCTGAGAGGAGTTCCCACATCCAGATGTTAGTAATGTCTGGGAACAGGCTAACCATGAGAAGATCACAGTTCTCACTTCTAATGTGTTGTTGTGTTAGTGTGTCCAACCCTACTTCAGATTTCATTCAATCTCAATACATTTTTATTGGATCTACAAAATGTCTATGAAATTATAGCTATATGATTCGCTGACACAAGTGGACAGTTTGCAGATCCAATGAAAAGGTATTGAGAGCTCTTGTGTCAGCGAATCATAAATAGGAAGAAGGGTGTAACTTACTAAAATAACAACACATTAGAACCGAGATTATATGTTCATGGCAAACCAACAACATATATAGCTAGTAACGTTAGCTAGTTAGAATGAGTTATACAATGTGTTTTAAGATGAAAACGTAATTGCTTTTAAAGTGTTTGTGAAAGATAATGTATTGTGTGATGTGCTGCAAAGAAAGCTTAATCATTCGAATTCCTCCAGTAGCTAGCTAACTAGCTAACAATAGCTAGATGTAGATATGACCTAATATAGATCTGGTATTCTAACTTTCTTGCTGGTGTTTGGAAACACATTTTTTGTGTTTTGACCGAATGATTTGAGATAGAGCCTACTGATGCACCCATTTTACCAACAACCATATCAGCAACAGGTACAATACATCCAACTACTAACAGATTTAATTATATTAGAAAATTAGATTTTTATAAATCTTTCTGGAGTATAATCAATGTACTAACAACATTCAGACACTGAAACAAACAACATGGACCTGCAACAGAGCATCTCACCTGTTCCTCTCTGCTTTGGATAATCACCAGGTCTCCTCCTCTATTCAGACAGTCCTGTCTGCTCTCCTCCCAGCTTTTAGACACGATGGAGAGGAAGTAACAGCTGCAGTTGAACTTCCACCACCCAACAGGACAACCGCTGCTCTCTGTTTCACAACACAACACAATAAAAAAAATAAAAAATGATACTAACAATAATAACAATAATAAAACTAGCATAAATAATAATAATAGCAATAATAATTTAAAAAAGAGCACCAATAATAATACTTATTATTATTATTATTACAATACTACTACTACTACCACTAATACCAACAGTAACAATAATAATAATACTAACAATAATAATAGCAATACATGCCACATGTTATACATCACGACTCACTGGACTACATATTAATGAGTAATTAAATATATAGTGCAGAACAAAAATAAATACCAGCTCTCCAAACCAACAGGTCGCTCTCCTCAGTCAGATTGTTGTAACTGGTCTGTAACTGGTCCCTCTCCTCAGTCAGATTGTTGTAACAGGTCTGTAACTGGTCCCTCTCCTCAATCAGATTTTTGTAACTGGTCTGTAACTGGTCTCTCTCTGCAATCAGATTGTTGTAGCTAGTCTGTAACTGGTCTCTCTCTGCAATCAGATTGTTGTAACTGGTCTGTAACTGGTCTCTCTCCTCAATCAGGTTGTTGTAACTGGTCTGTAACTGGTCTCTCTCTGCAATCAGATTGTTGTAACTGGTCTGTAACTGGTCCCTGTCTTCAGTCAAGTTGTTATATACTCTGTCATCTGAAAGAATCAAAACATTTGAAAGTTACTGAGTAAAACACCAGGTGTTTAGTAGCCAAAACATATAACAAGATTATAAGCAATTAACATATGAACTCAGGGTAGAGGTACAGTCCTATGATCCCAGACAGTAACATATGAACTCACAGTAGAGGTACAGTCCTATGATCCCAGACAGTAACATATGAACTCACAGTAGAGTACACATATCCCAGACAGTAACATATGAACTCACAGTAGAGGTACAGTCCTATGATCCCAGACAGTAACATATGAACTCACAGTAGAGGTACAGTCCTATGATCCCAGCCAGTAACATATGAACTCACAGTAGAGGTACAGTCCTATGATCCCAGACAGTAACATATGAACTCACAGTAGAGGTACAGTCCTATGATCCCAGACAGTAACATGAACTCACAGTAGAGGTACAGTCCTATGATCCCAGCAGTAACAGAACTCACAGGAGAACGCCCAACAGCCCCAGACACATGATCCCAGCTGCAGCAGCCCCACACATGCTCTTTAAAGGTCTCTTCTCTGGTTGCTCAGACTCTGTGGACACATAAGATGTGTGTGTGTGTGTGTGTGTGTGTGTGTGTGTGTGTGTGTGTGTGTGTGTGTGTGTGTGTGTGTGTGTGTGTGTGTGTGTGTGTGTGTGTGTGTGTGTGTGTGTGTGTGTGTGTGTGTGTGTGTGTGTGTGTGTGTGTGTGTGCATGCGTGTGTGCGATACATGCGTGTGTGTGGACATTACCTGAGAGTTTAGCTCCTGGTCTGCTCCTTAAATTAACATCCTCAGTCTTGTTCTGAAGTCATTAAACATTGGTGTCACAGGTTTTCGCAAGTAATATTCATGGATATTTGTCTCTAATATAAAAATGGTCCCTAATTACTTTGTTTTCCTCTAACTTCTTCATTGGCATAAACAATACTCAGACATCTCCATGGTCAGCCACCTTCTGCCTCAACTTCGAGCCGTCCAATCAGTCTGAGACTTACTGTATATATGTCTACTGAGCACAAACTGGTTGTATCAACGTTGTTTCCACGTCATTTCAATGAACCAGGAGGCTGTCAACCTTGTTTTCTTCCTTCTCATCCTGGTTTATCTGGAAAAGCCACAAACAAATTCATCCTCCATTTCCTTTCACATTTCCATTTTGGACCATTCATTTACTTTTCTGTTGCCTCGAAGGTGTTTCCAATGGCTCTCCTCCTCGTTCCACTGATGTACAGCACAGTAGTTGCTCAGTCGTCTGCAAAGGATTTAAATTTCCAAAAGTTACTGATTACAAGACCAGGAAATTAATAGTCAACATTTCTAACAAGGTAAGAAATTAAC
>NW_027016826.1:0-35719 GCF_036934945.1 Oncorhynchus masou masou
TCTCAGAGGGGTGAAGACAAGAAGCTTCATCCGTGCGCTTTCTTCTCACACCGGCTTACCCCGACTGAGAGGAACTACGATGTGGGGGATCGTGAACTCCTAGCGGTTAAGATGGCATTGAAGGAATGGAGACACTGGCTCGAGGGGGCTTCTCACCCGTTTCAAGTGCTTACGGACCACAAAAATCTGGAGTATATCCAGCAGGCGAAGCGGTTGAACTCTAGACAAGCTAGATGGTCTCTTTTCTTCAATCGATTCCAGTTTATCCTCACCTATCGGCCCGGGTCGAAGAATCTCAAACCGGATGCCCTGTCCCGAGTCTACGCTCCTGCCATTCGAGATGACACGGACATGCCTGTCCTTCCTGCTGCTAAGATTGTGGCTCCGATCTCGTGGCAAGTTGAGGATACCGTGAGACGTGCTCAAGCTAGCGAACCGGACCCGAAAGGAGGTCCTGCCAATCGGTTGTTTGTACCCAAGGCAGTGAGGACTCAGGTTCTTCTGTGGGGGCACTCCTCTCGCCTCACCTGTCATCCGGGCGTAGGTCGCACCTTGGAGTTCATCCAGCGTAAGTTCTGGTGGCCTACCATAAGAGAAGACGTTGCCACTTTCGTCAATGCCTGTCCCGTGTGCTGCCAGGGCAAATCTTCTCACCTCCGCCCTCAAGGACTCCTTCACCCTTTACCTGTTCCCCACAGACCCTGGTCCCATATCTCATTGGACTTTATTACTGGACTTCCTCCATCCCATGGCAATACTACTATCCTAGTCATAATCGACAGGTTTTCAAAGGCGGCCAGGTTCGTCCCTCTGACTAAGTTACCTTCTGCCAAGGAAACGGCTGAGTTGGTAATTAATCATGTGTTCCGAGTCTTCGGCATTCCTCAAGATATGGTTTCTGACAGAGGTCCCCAGTTCGCCTCACGGTTTTGGAAGGCCTTCTGCCAACTCATGGGGGCTTCTGCCAGTCTATCTTCAGGGTACCATCCGGAGTCCAACGGCCAAACAGAGAGGATGAATCAAGAGCTGGAAACCACCCTCCGATGTATGACTCGTGACAACCCGTCCACATGGTCATCCTTTATTGTTTGGGCCGAATACGCGCACAACACCTTGCGCTCCTCCTCCACTGGTATGTCCCCGCACGAGTGTCAGTTTGGCTATGCTCCTCCATAGTTCCCGGACCAGGAGGCAGAAGTCAGAGTGCCTTCAGCCTTGAAGTTCGTCAGACACTGTCGGCTTATGTGGAGGAAGACCCGTCTTAATCTTATGCGTTCCTCACAGAGGTACCAACAACAAGCCAACAGACGTCGCCGTCCCGGGCCTACCCTGCGCCCGGCCAGAGAGTCTGGCTCTCCACAAGAGACTTACCTCTACGGGTGGAGTCTCGCAAGCTGTCCCAAAAATACATCGGTCCCTTCAAGGTTGCCAGGAGAGTTAACCCAGTTTCTTATCGCCTACACTTACCCAGATCCCTTAAGATTAATCCCACATTTCACATTTTATTGTTAAAACCTGTTGTTTTTTCTCCCCTTGTCCCGGCAGACAGACCTCCCCCTCCGCCTCGTGTCATTGGAGGCCAGCCGGCTTATACCGTCCATCGGATACTGGATTCCCGCCGGGTGCAGCGGTCCTGGCAGTATCTGGTGGACTGGGAAGGCTACGGTCCCGAGGAGCGCTCCTGGGTTCCTGCCAAAGACATCCTGGACCCTGACCTCATTCGTCAGTTCAGGGCCCTCCACCCTGAGAGAGCTGGTAGGAACGTCAGGAGCCGTTCCTAGGGGGGGGATTCTGTCAGGATATGGCCAGGGTTGTTCCGGGTTTTGGTCACTAGATGCCCCCATTGTGCTTTTTGACCTTATGTTTTTTCCCTTGTTCCCCATTATTATTTGCACCTGTGCCTCGTTTCCCCTGATTGTATTTAAACCCTTAGTTTCCCTCAGTTCTGTGCTCTGTGTTTGTATGTTAGCACCCAGCCCTAGTGTTCTGTGTATTCTTGTCGATTCCGGTGGATGCTCTTGTGGAATTTTGTTTTTGAGTATCTCTTGAGGCTTTTTTGTGCTATTCCTACCACCTTTTGGAGTTGCCATTTTTTTGTATTGAAGGACTTCTCCTTTTTACTTTATTAAATACACCGTCTTAAGTACTGCTGTGTCTGCCTCATCTTCTGGGTTCTGCTGACTATTCGTGGCTCAGTTGGTTAAGTGACTGTTTCTCACTCCGGAGACCCAGGTTCGTAACCGGGTCCTGACACTAACTTTATGAGCTTGAACATGCAGCAGGTTGGTGTCATAGGAGATCTGAGGTAGCACTCTGCTATGAGGTTCATAGCATGTGTAAATTGAGACACCATACAGGGACTCTCCTACAGCAGATCTCAGGGTAGGGTTACTGTTGGACACTGAGCTCATACAGTAGAAGCACGGTTGTGGCCACTGTAGCTCACCGGCCTGTTGTATTCAAATGATCTCATCTCTGGCCTTTCACGTCCAGGGAGGGTTAGAAGTGTAAAGAATAGAGCCCATTTGGGTGGAGGATAGAACAGAAGAGACAAGAGGTTATGGGGCGGTAGGAATTAGAGAGAGTTAGAAAAGAGGAAAAAGTAGGAGAGCGATACAGTAGGTACTTCTCATGGGATTCTCTGTCTGCATCACTGCCCTGTTGTAACTGGAGATTGTGATGACATCATCATCATCTGTGGACAGTGCTTGAGAGCAGCTGCTGATGATGTAAGACACAATGTATGAAAGGAAGGAGGATGGGGTGACAGGCATGTATCCCCAAGGCAGCAACAGTGATCTGAGAAGAAGACATTACTTTTTTAAATCTCTTGTCCTGTTTAGGTGTTTGATGGATGATCAAACACTTGTGGAAGAACACCTGCCCTCAGGTGTGTCTGTGTTCGCCCGTCTGCTCCCCTAACACACACACACACACACACACACACACACACACACACACACACACACACACACACAGAGAGAGAACTTACATAACGGCACGGCACACACAACACACGGGCACACACAACCACATAGACGGGCACACGCAACACATGTGTGTGTGTGTGTGCATACAACTTAGCCACGAACAGACGCTTGAAGACTATGGGTAAAATAGGAAATGTGTAGTCCTGAAATGGCTTTTTCTGTTCATCTGTTAAACTTCAGGCACATCCATCTGAATTCAACAAGTAGAGATCTTGAATCAATATTTCAGTCCTGTTGACTCGTGATAATGAACCTGAGTGAGAATAGCTTTATCAAATATGGATGGATGACTTTTTAAAGGGATAGGCCCAGTTATGTCACTCTGTATCAGTCATATTAACAAGCCAAATGACAACAAACACTTATATGTTATGTACGGTGGTGTACACCATTAAGTAAGTGTCTATAAGTGTCTATAAACACTCCAGTCCTAATAGGACAATCATAGCCATAAAAATGCTTGAGGTGTGATAATAAATCTTTGTAGGAATGGCCCATACACGTGGCATTTCACCCTTGCTCCCCTGCCACCCTATCTGCAGGCAGACTGGTGAGTGTTGTGGGTAGTGTGCAGCTGGCATCAGAGATGAGGCATTTCCTGTGGCGCTCATGTGTTAATGGCCATAAATCCTGGCTAGCCTCTTTGTCATACACTGATCTTACAAAGGTTCGCTCTCTCTCTCACTGAAAAGGTCTCACTGAATGCATTGGACTCAGTGTTTTCTCAGCTGATGGTGGAGATAAGCTTTCCATGTGTGTGTGTGTGTGTGTGTGTATGTGTGTGTGTGTGTGTGTGTGTGTGTGTGTGTGTGTGTGTGTGTGTGTGTTGTGTGTGTGTGTGTGTGTGTGTGTGTGTGTGTGTGTGTGTGTACACCGCAAATGCTATAGATCCCACAGCCTATGGCAGGGATCATCAACAACTTTTTTCTTTAGCGGATGGTCTGGGGGCCGGAACATGGTTACAGAAAATGTGTCCACTGCTAATTGACCCTCAAGAAGCCCAAACAAATATATTTTACTAAAATATAATAATTTCAAATTTGTATACGATCACGTGTCTCGATTATACGTGGGAATACTTGGGAACAGATTTCCAAAATGAGCTGATTTCCTGGTGTTTTTACAGTATTTCATGTCCAGCAATTAAAATAAAATAAACAAAAAACATTGTTCTTGTGTTTTTGCTCAGAAAACCTGGGGGGCCAAGTAAAACCACCCGAGGGCTGAATTTGGCATGCGAGCCACACGTTGGGGAACCCTGGCCTATGTCTATACAGTCTGGCAGCTGTGTGTGAGTATTTGTGTGTGTGTATAGAGTTAAAGAGTCTGTGAGAGAGTGTGCATCTTGGTATTTCTGTGTGGAATAATACAAATATCACACACCATTTATCTCTGACTTAATTTACCCAGAGGTTTGTCTTTCCACCGTCTCCATAGTCTGTGACATTGACCCGCTTAACCAACACTCCACCCATCCCTTTCCCCACAACAATTCACTACAACTACCAGTAAGCACAGACACACGCAAACACACACGCAAACACACACACACGCACGCAAACACACACACACACACACACACAAACAAACCCCACCAGTGCCAGTCAGTCAGTGCCGGTTGTTTGGAGCATATACTAAGTTTTACCACGCTTTAGGGGTTTTGTAGTGTCACTGAAGTGACACACTTCACTTCACCCATAAATCTCTGTGTCTCTCAGACATCATGTCATGTGTGTAACTGTAATTGGCTCATTAGAATGAATGGCTTTAGAATGGCTCCCTGAATTCCTATCGGACCTTGTAGTCATAGCAGATAATATTCTAATCTTTGGTGACTTTAATATTCACATGGAAAAGTCCATAGACCCACTTCAATAAGGCTTTCGGAGCCATCATCGACTCAGTGGGTTTTGTCCAACATGTCTCTGGTCCCACTCACTGTCACATTCATACTCTGGACCTAGTTTTGTCCCATGGAATAAATATTGTGGATCTTAATGTTTTCCTCATAATCCTGGACTATCGGACCACCATTTTATTACGTTTGCAATTGCAACAAATAATCTGCTCAGACCCCAACCAAGGAACATCAAAAGTTGTGCTATAAATTCACAGACAACACAAAGATTCCTTGATGTCCTTCCAGATTTCCTCTGTCTACCCAAGGACTCCAGAGGACAAAAATCAGTTAACCACCTAACTGAGGAACTCAATTTAACCTTGCGCAATACTCTAGATGCAGTTGCACCCCTGAAAACTAAAAACATTTCTCATAAGAAACTAGCTCCCTGGAACACAGAAAATACCCAAGCTCTGAAGCAAGCTTCCAGAAAATTGGAACGGAAATGGTGCCACACCAAACTGGAAGTCTTCCGACTAACTTGGAAAGACAGTACCGTGCAGTACCGAAGAGCCCTGACTGCTGCTCGATCATCCTATTTTTTGAACTTAATTGAGGAAAATAAGAACAATTCGAAATTCATTTTTGATACTGTCGCAAAGCTAACTAAAAAGCAGCATTCCCCAAGAGAGGATGGCTTTCACTTTAGCAGTGATAAATTCATGAACTTCTTTGAGGAAAAGATCATGATTATTAGAAAGCAAATTACGGACTCCTCTTTAAATCTACGTATTCCTTCAAAGCTCAGTTGTCCTGAGTCTGCACAACTCTGCCAGGACCTAGGATCAAGAGAGACGCTCAAGTGTTTTAGTACTGTATCTCTTGACACAATGATGAAAATAATCATGGCCTCTAAACCTTCAAGCTGCATACTGGACCCTATTCCAACTAAACTACTGAAAGAGCTGCTTCCTGTGCTTGGCCCTCCTATATTGAACATAATAAACGGCTCTCTATCCACCGGATGTGTACCAAACTCACTAAAAGTGGCATTAATAAAGCCTCTCTTGAAAAAGCCAAACCTTGACCCAGAAAATATAAAAAACTATCGGCCTGTATCGAATCTTCCATTCTTCTCAAAATTTTTAGAAAAGGCTGTTGCACAGCAACTCACTGCCTTCCTGAAGACAAACAATGTATACAAAATGCTTCAGTCTGGTTTTAGACCCCATCATAGCACTGAGACTGCACTTGTGAAGGTGGTAAATTACCTTTTAATTGCATCAGACCGAGGCTCTGCATTTGTCCTCGTGCTCCTAGACTCCTACACCCAAATTGGTCTACACGGACAAGTTCTGGCCTGGTTTAGATATTATCTGTCGGAAAGATATCAGTTTGTCTCTGTGAATGGTTTGTCCTCTGACAAATCAACTGTAAATTTCGATGTTCCTCAAGGTTCCATTTTAGGACCACTATTGTTTTCACTATATATTTTACCTCTTGGATATGTCATTTGAAAACATGATGTTAACTTTCACTGCTCTGCGGATGACACACAGCTGTACATTTCAATGAAACATGGTGAAGCCCCAAAATTGCCCTCGCTAGAAGCATGTGTTTCAGACATAAGGAAGTGGATGGCTGCAAACGTTCTACTTCTAAACTCGGACAAAACAGAGATGCTTGTTCTCGGTCCCAAGAAACAAAGAGATCTTCTGTTGAATCTGACAATTAATCTTAATGGTTGTACAGTCGTCTCAAATACAACTGTGAAGGACCTCGGCGTTACTCTGGACCCTGATCTCTCTTTTGAAGAACATATCAAGACCATTTCAAGTACAGCTTTTTTTCATATACGTAACATTGCAAAAATCAAACTTTCTGTCCAAAAATGATGCAGAAAAATGAATCCATGCTTTTGTCACTTCTAGGTTAGACTACTGCAATGCTCTACCCTCTGGCTACCCGGATAAAGCACTAAATAAACTTCAGTTAGTGCTAAATATGGCTGCTAGAATCCAGACTAGAACCCCAAAATTTGATCATATTACTCCAGTGCTAGCCTCCCTACACTGGCTTCCTGTCAAAGCAAGGGCTGATTTCAAGGTTTTACTGCTAACCTACAAAGCATTACATGGGCTTGCTCCTACCTATCTCTCTGATTTGGTCCTGCCGTACATACCTACACGTACGCTACGGTCACAGGCCTCCTAATTGTCCCAGAATTTCTAAGCAAACAGCTGGAGGCAGGGCTTTCTCCTATAGAGCTCAATTTTTATGGAACGGTCTGCCTACCCATGTCAGGGACGCAAACTCGGTCTCAACCTTTAAGTCTCTACTGAAGACTCCTCTCTTCAGTGGGTCATATGATTGAGTGTAGTCTGGCCCAGGAGTGGGAAGGTGAACGGAAAGGCTCTGGAGCAACGAACCGCCCTTGCTGTCTCTGCCTGGACGGTTCCCCTCTTTCCACGGGGATTCTCTGCCTCTAACCCTATTGCAGGGGCTGAGTCACTGACTTACTGGAGCTCTCTCATACCGTCCCTGGGAGGGGTGCGTCACCTGAGTGGGTTGAGTCACTGATGTGGTCATCCTGTCTGGGTTGGCGCCTCCCCCCATTGGGTTGTGCCGTGGCGGAGATATTTGTGGGCTATACTCAGCCTTGTCTCAGGATGGTAAGTTGGTGGTTGAAGATATCCCTCTAGTGGTGTGGGGGCTGTGCTTTGGCAAAGTGGGTGGGGTTATATCCTTCCTGTTTGGCCCTGTCCGGGGGTGTCCTCAGATGGGGCCACAGTGTCTCCTGACCCCTCCTGTCTCAGCCTCCAGTATTTATGCTGCAGTAGTTTGTGTCGGGGGGCTAGGGTCAGTTTGTTATATCTGGAGTATTTCTCCTGTCCTATTCGGTGTCCTGTGTGAATTTAAGTGTGCTCTCTCTAATTCTCTCTTTCTCTCTCTCGAAGGACCTGAGCCCTAGGACCATGCCTCAGGACTACCTGACATGACTCCTTGCTGTCCCCAGTCCACCTGGCCGTGCTGCTGCTCCAGTTTCAACTGTTGTGCCTTATTATTATTGGACCATGCTGGTCATTTTATGAACATTTGAACATCTTGGCCTTGTTCTGTTATAATCTCCACCCGGCACAGCCAGAAGAGGACTGGCCACCCCACATAGCCTGGTTCCTCTCTAGGTTTCTTCCTAGGTTTTGGCCTTTCTAGGGAGTTTTTCCTAGCCACCGCGCTTCTACACCTGCATTGCTTTCTGTTTGGGGTTTTAGGCTGGGTTTCTGTACAGCACTTTGAGATATCAGCTGATGTACGAAGGGCTATATAAATAAATTTGATTTGATTTAGAAATGTTCAGACGTGGTCCTAATCCCTACTATGTAAGATTAGTTGGCGTAACTCCCTTGCTCATGGTTTTTAAACCTAACATTCAATTATCCACATATTGCCTTAATTGTTTATTTCTGTCTATCCAGATACAATTTAAAGCTTTTTGACAAGCCTGCTACACCACAATGGCTTATTGCAGCTAAGGAGTAGACCTATATCTGTGCTTAAATGACCTAAACTGTGATAATCCTGGGTAATTGCTAGACTTTTCTTCCAGCAGGGCTTAGGTAATTCTATTGAATGGAAGGCAGTGCGCATTATGTGGTAACAATAGTATTCACTGAGTATACAAAACATTAAGAACACCTGCTCTTTCCATGACAGACTGACCAGGTGAATCCAGGTGAAAGCTATCCCTTATTGATGTCACTTGTTAAATCCACTTCAATCAGTTGAGACATGCTGTCACGGCTGTCGAAAGAAGTGGACCAAAGTGCAGCGTTGTGAGCATACATTTTCCTTTTTATTTAAAATGTCACCAACAAAACGACAAACGAAGAAACAACTGAAGCTTTACAGTGCTATAGTGCCACTAACAAAAGTCAACTACCCACACTGAAAGGAGGGAAAAAGGGCTACCTAAGTATGATTCCCAATCAGAGACAACGATGGACAGCTGTCCCTGATTGAGAACCATACCCAGCCAACACATAGAAACATAGAAAACAAAACATAGAATGCCCACCCCACATCACACCCTGACCTAACCAAATAGAGAAATAAAACGGCACTCTAAGGTCAGGGCATGACACATGCATTGTGTATGTGTACAATCCAGAGGATGAATGGGCAAGACAAAATATTTAAGTGCCTTTGTACAGAGTATGGTAGTAGGTACCAGGTGCAACAGTTTGTGTCAAGAACTGTAATGCTGCTGGGTTGTTCATGTTCAACAGTTCCTCGTGTGTATCAAGAATTGTCCACCACTTAAATGACATCCAGCTAACTTGACACAACTGTGGGAAGCATTGGCATCAACATGGACCAGCATCCCTTTGGAACGCTTGGAGGCTGTTCTAATGGCAAAGTTGTTCCTAATGTTTAGTATACTCAGTGTATGTATCAGTGTAGTGGGGTGCGTAATGGGCGGCAGAGAAGTCGGGCGCAGGAGAGCAGAACTTGGTGAACCAAAGATTTATTAAGCAAAACCAACGGCATACAGAACAACAAGAATAAATGGGCACAAAATAATCTGTTGTGCTCTCCATGAGAGCATGCACAAGCACTTCAATAAACAATCCCACACAAAGACATGGGGGGAACAGAGGGTTAAATACACAACAAGAAAATGAGGGAATTGAAACCAGGTGTGAGGAAAAACAAGACAAAACAAATGGAAAATGAAAAGTGGATTGACGATGGCTAGAAGACCGCCCGAACAAGGAGAGGACCCGGCTTAGGCGGAAGTCGTGACAATCAGTCTCTTCTTAGTTCTATTGACATGTTCTTAAGTTTTGGCTTGTTGACAACATGCACTAGTTACATTATGAGAGATGAGATCAAAAAGTAACTTTTCATCAAAGCCCTCTGGTCCCTCTATGCTATAAAGTACTAGCTTTGAATGGACAGTTGGTGCATACTGTATGGCTTAGAAAGAAACAACAAAACTCTCAACAAAAGCTAACTAATGCATTGACATTAACAGAGGAACGTAAACATTGGTAAATGCAGGACGTGTTTATCTCCAATCTAGGAAGTCATCACTGAGTCCCGACTCATCTGAGATCAAAGGCCCATTTGTACAGAGTATAATTTACCTCCCATTACTCAATGCTGCTTATTCAGGTTCTAGGGAAAACTAGCTACTTTACCGTGTCTGTAGCCATACACTCTGTTGTGGATGACCCAATCCATATAGTATTGTTGCACCTCTATGATATTGTTTTTGTCAGAATGTCCTCCACTCCTTGTTATTGTGATTCCATTGATTATTTTGTTCAGGCCTATCCACAAGACTGGAATAGAATATGGGGTAATATTCCACAATCCAAATACCTAAAGGAAATATGTGTGAATCATTGTTTATGTTAACACACTAGCAGCTGACTGTTTGACAATAGTATTATTATATTAGACTTTCTGAGCAGATGTCTACAAGCTAGCCTGCTTGTAGATTAGCAGTTATTTGCGGTTAGCCCTCTTCATGGGAGGCTACATCCTGTCGAGTGGAAGGACACGTGGCGCAACAACAAGCTTAGCATCTATCTAACTGATAGGGCATCTATCTAACTGATATCTGTTGCCACGGATCTACCCATCTCCAGTTGAATATGAGGTCATCCCTTGACAGGAAAGATGATATGCTGTTGAAAAGGTTGTAAGGCCAGGTTCTGAGATCTAGTTCCTGTGGAGCAATCGCATCCTCCAACGTCCACCCCAGCTTTCCCCTCCTCTTCCTCTTGTCATCTTTGAAGAATGAACCAGAAGGGTGTAGGATTTTATCAGCGCTACAAATATGCCACCTCAGAGAGCATTTGATCCTTCCAATGGGACTCTCTTTTTGTTAAAGGCCAAGTGCAGTAAAAAACATGATTTACCTGTGTTTTATATACATTTCCACACTATGAGGTTAAAATAATACTGTGAAATTGGGAAAATGACGATGCCCTTTTAGTGTAACAACTGTTTGAAAAGACCGTCTGAAATGTCAGCCTGTTTTGGTGGATTGGAGTTTTGGCCTTCCCTGGTGACATCGCCACATTTTGACCTTTTAGATCACAATGAATAAGATTACATGGAGAGGGGGCCTCTGATACTAGATCAGCACTTCTACTCTGACATGCTTTGAGTTTCAACACTGTGACCTAGTTTCCCACAGCTAGACCAGTGACGACAGACATGTCCTTCCACTCATACCGACACTATACTCTCTAGTCTACAAATCAGAACACTTGAGTTCAGGAAGTAGTAATCTTTGTTTGTCTCACTGTTCTCATTTAAAACACGTCTTATGTTCTCTCTGTTGGCAGTAAAACGAGTAAGTGAGTTTGATTTAATACCACATTTTACAAAAAAGGACAATCAGTAAATAAGATGAAAAGGTTAGGATTAAACAATTTCTATTATTCCAAATATTAAGATCAAAGGTAACAATAAGATCACAATAACATTGTTTTTCTTCCATTTTCAACCTAGCTGTGCTACGTATCTGACCTGCATGGTTAATCAAATAGTCAGAATGGGTTTTGGATAATCTGATTTTGTGGACAACATTGCTGTCATCCATATTCACATGGCTGAACTTCAGGACCTATGTGACCTAGCTATTGTTTGGCCAGACCAAGGAACAATGGATTACAAGCATGAAGCAAAAGCATGATATAATTGCTTATATGATGCAATCCAATCTTTTTCTAAAGCCTTTTTTACATCAGCAGATGTCACAAAGTGCTATACAGAAACCCAGCCTAAAACCCCAAATAGCAAGCAATGCAGATGTAGAAGCAAGGTGGCTAGGAAAAACTCCCATGAAAGGCCAGAACCTAGGAAGAAACCTAGAGATGAACACCAGGCTCTGAGAGGTGGCCAGTTCTCTTCTGGCTGTGCCAGGTGGAGATTATAACAGAACATGGCCAAGATGCTCAAACGTTCACAGATGACCAGCAAGGTCAAATAATAATAATCACAATGGTTGTAGAGGGTGCAACAGGTCAGCACCTCAAGAGTAAATGTCAGTTGGCTTTTCATAGCCCAGCATTCAGAGATTGAGACAGCATGAGCGGTAGATAGAGAGAGTCGAAAACAGCAGGTCTGGGACAAGGTAGCACATCCTGTGAAAAGGTCAGAGTTCCATAGCGGCAGACAGAACAGTTGAAACTGGAGCAGCAGCACGACCAGGTGGACTTGGGACAGAAAGGAGTCATCAGTCCAGGTAGTTTTGAGACATGGACCGAGGGCTCATGTCCTCCGGGACGAGAGGGAAAGAGAGATAATTAGATGGACCATACTTAAATTCACACAGGACACCAGATATAACAGACCCTAGCCTTCCGACACCTAAACTATTGCAGCATACATACTCGAGGCTGAGACAGGAGGGGTCGGGAGACACTGTGGCCCCATCCGACAATACCCCCATACAGGGCCAACCAGGCAAGATATAACCCCACGCAGTTTGCAAAATCACAGCCCCCACACCACCAACCTACTACCCTGAGACATGGCTGAGTATAGCCCACAAAGATCTCCTCCACCGAACAACACTCAATCGTAGGACCTACTGACATGAGAGATGAGTCTTCAGTAAAGACATATCAGTCGAGACAGAGTCTGCGTTTCTCACATGGATAGGCAGACCATTTCATAGAAAATTTGCTCTATAGGAGAAAGCCCTGCCTCCAGCTGTTTGCTTAGAAATTCTGGGGACAATAAAGGAGGCCTGTGTCTTGTGACCATAGCGTACGTGTAGGTATATACGGCAGGACCAAATCGGAGAGATAGGTATGGCCCCGATGATGTAATCTAGTACACACCCTTAGGCACTAAATGGATGGATGGCCCTCATAAGTTCGCCATGAACTGAGGCTAACCAGTTCTGTTTGGGGGTTGGTTTTGGGCATTGTGGTAGTGTAGACTTCTCTGTCTGTATGCCAGTCCAAAACGAGTCATCTAACATTTGAACTGATAACAATATAAATGCAGTATTGTATTGACCTACTCAAATGTCATATCCATTATGCTGATAAAACAATACACCACATTGAGCATAATTGAATAATAATTGAGTGACTGGTGAAGCGAAACATACAAACAAAACAAAAAGATAAGGGCAATTCCATGGGAATGGAATTAAGCTAAAACAGATTTTTATGCCAAACAAAACCCATTGATTTCAAAGTTTAACAAACCATACAACTCTGGACTACTTTTAACAATTTACACAAAACATTCTACAAAACAAATTCACTGGAAGAACTGTGCAAAGTTTGATGACAGAAGTTTGAGTTTTAATCATTTAATAATTCATAAACCAAATAGGTTTATGAGGTACTCCAGTGTCAATCAAAGTTGTTATTTTGAGAAAAGTTGCGGAGATTGAGGCATGCTACAGCATTCTCCCTCTTTCTCTCCCTCTCTCACAAGCACACATGTGTACACACACACACACACACACACACACACACACACACACACACACACACACACACACACACACACACACACACACACACACACACACACACACACACACACACACACACAGACAGATGTCTGTGGTACAGTATGTGTGTACAAACGTGTGCTAGTGAGAGAGGGAAAGAAAGAGTGGAGAATGCTGTAGCAGGCCTTACTCACTCAGTAACTTACATTATATTTGATGATGCCATATAATATACTCTAGAAGTGTGTGTGAGTGTGTGTGTGGATTTCTTTAGATATTGTTTTTATATATTCATCCAGACAATTATTATGATTTAAACATGTTTAAAATCAGAGAAAGACCAGTCTCCATTGGATTTGCTAACACTGCTTTAACGGCAGATTTCCTCCTCTTCGTCTGAAGAGGAGGTGTAGCAGGGATCGGACCAAAATGCAGCGTGGTAGGTGTCCATATCATTTATTATAAAACATAAACTGAACACTAAGAACTACAAAACAACGAAAACCAAACCAAAACATTCCCGTGTGGTGACAAACACAGACACGGAAACAAACACCCACCAACCAACAGTGAAACCCAGGCTACCTAAGTATGATTCTCAATCAGAGACAACTAACGACACCTGCCTCTGATTGAGAACCATACGAGGCCGAAACAGAAACCTAAACATAGGAAAATAAAGGTCCGGCGCCGACAGAGATGGCCGCCTCGCTTCGCGTTCCTTGGAAACTATGCAGTTTTTTTTTTTAACGTGTTATTCCTTACATTAGTACCCCAGGTCATCTTAGGTTTCATTACATACAGTCGAGAAGAACTACTGAATATAAGATCAGCGTCAACTCACCATCAGTACGACCAAGAATATGACTTTTGCGAAGCGGATCCTGTGTTCTGCCTTTCACCCAGGACAATGGAATGGATCCCAGCCGGTGACCCAAAAAAACGACTTCATAAAAGAGGGAAACGAGGCGGTCTTCTGGTCAGACTACGTAGACGGGCACATCGTGCCCCACTTCCTAGCATTCTTCTCGCCAATGTCCAGTCTCTTGACAACAAGGTTGATGAAATCCGAGCAAGGGTAGCATTCCAGAGGGACATCAGAGACTGTAACGTTCTTTGCTTCACGGAAACATGGCTCACTGGAGAGACGCTCTCGGTGGCGGTGCAGCCAGCGGGTTTCTCCACGCATCGCGCCGACAGAAACAAACACCTTTCTGGTAAGAAGAGGGGCGGGGGCGTATGCCTTATGGCTAACGAGACGTGGTGTGATCACAGAAACATACAGGAACTCAAATCCTTCTGTTCACCTGATTTAGAATTCCTCACAATCAAATGCAGACCGCATTATCTACCAAGAGAATTCTCTTCGATTATAATCACAGCCGTATATATTCCCCCCCAAGCAGACACATCGATGGCTCTGAACGAACTTTATTTGACTCTTTGCAAACTGGAATCCATACATCCTGAGGCTGCATTCATTGTAGCTGGGGATTTTAACAAGGCTAATCTGAAAACAAGACTCCCTAAAATGTATCAGCATATCGATTGCGCCACCAGGGCTGGCAAAAACTTGGATCACTGTTATTCTAATTTCCGCGAAGCATATAAGGCCCTGCCCCGCCCCCCTTTCGGAAAAGCTGACCACGACTCCATTTTGCTGATCCCTGCCTACAGACAGAAACTGAAACAAGAAGCTCCCACCCTGAGGTCTGTCCAACGCTGGTCCGACCAAGTTGATTCCACACTCCAAGACTGCTTCCATCACGTGGACTGGGACATGTTTCGTATTGCGTCAGGCAACAACATTGACGAATACGCTGATTCGGTGTGCGAGTTCATTAGAACGTGCGTTGAAAATGTCGTTCCCATAGCAACAAATAAAACATTCCCTAACCAGAAACCGTGGATTGATGGCAGCATTTGCGTGAAACTGAAAGCGCGAACCACTGCTTTTAATCAGGGCAAGGTGTCTGGTAATATGACTGAATACAAACAGTGCAGCTATTCCCTCCGTAAGGCTATCAAACAAGCTAAGCGTCAGTATAGAGACAAAGTAGAATCTCAATTCAATGGCTCAGACACAAGAGGTATGTGGCAGGGTTTACAGTCACGGACTATAAGAATAAATCCAGCTCAGTCACGGACCAGGATGTCTTGCTCCCAGGCAGACTAAATAACTTTTTTGCCCGCTTTGAGGACAATACAGTGCCACTGACACGGCCTGCAACGGAAACATGCGGTCTCTCCTTCACTGCAGCCGAGGTGAGTAAAACATTTAAACGTGTTAACCCTTGCAAGGCTGCAGGCCCAGACGGCATCCCCAGCCGCGCCCTCAGAGCATGCGCAGACCAGCTGGCTGGTGTGTTTACGGACATATTCAATCAATCCCTATACCAGTCTGCTGTTCCCACATGCTTCAAGAGGGCCACCATTGTTCCTGTTCGAAGAAAGCTAAGGTAACTGAGCTAAACGACTACCGCTCCGTAGCACTCACTTCCGTCATCATGAAGTGCTTTGAGAGACGAGTCAAGGACCATATCACCTCCACCCTACCTGACACCCTAGACCCACTCCAATTTGCTTACCGCCCAAATAGGTCCACAGACGACGCAATCTCAACCACACTGCACACTGCCCAAACCCATCTGGACAAGAGGAATACCTATGTGAATACCAAGCTCGTCATCAAGCTCGAGACCCTGGGTCTCGACCCCGCCCTGTGCAACTGGGTACTGGACTTCCTGATGGGCCTGCCCCCAGGTGGTGAGGGTAGGCAACAACATCTCCACCCCGCTGATCCTCAACACTGGGGCCCCACAAGGGTGCGTTCTGAGCCCTCTCCTGTACTCCCTGTTCACCCACGACTGCGCGGCAACGCACGCCTCCAACTCAATCATCAAGTTTGCGGACGACACAACAGTGGTAGGCTTGATTACCAACAACGACGAGACGGCCTACAGGGAGGAGGTGAGGGCCCTCGGAGTGTGGTGTCAGGACAAATAACCTCACACTCAACGTCAACAAAACTAAGGAGATGATTGTGGACTTCAGGAAACAGCAGAGGGAACACCCCCCTATCCACATCGATGGAACAGTAGTGGAGAGGGTAGTAAGTTTTAAGTTCCTCGGCATATACATCACAGACAAACTGAATTGGTCCACTCACCCAGACAGCATCGTGAAGAAGGCGCAGCAGCGCCTCTTCAACCTCAGGAGGCTGAAAAAATTTGGCTTGTCACCAAAAGCACTCAAACTTCTACAGATGCACAATCGAGAGCATCCTGGCGGGCTGTATCACCGCCTGGTACGGCAACTGCTCCGCCCACAACCGTAAGGCTCTCCAGAGGGTATTGAGGTCTGCACAACGTATCACCGGGGGCAAACTACCTGCCCTCCAGGACACCTACACCACCCGATGTTACAGGAAGGCCACAAAGATCATCAAGGACAACACCCACCCGAGCAACTGCCTGTTCACCCCGCTATCATCCAGATGGCGAGGTCAGTACAGGTGCATCAAAGCAGGGACCGAGAGACTGAAAAACAGCTTCTATCTCAAGGCCATCAGACTGCTAAACAGCCACCACTAACATTGAGTTGCTGCTGCCAACATACTGACTCAACTCCAGCCACTTTAATGATGGAAAAATGGACGTAAAAAAATGTATCACTAGCCACTTTAAACAATGCCACTTAATATAATGTTTACATACCCTACATTACTCATCTCATATGTATATACTGTACTCTATACCATCTACTGCATCTTGCCATCTTTATGTAATACATGTATCACTAGCCACTTTAACTATGCCACTTTGTTTACATACTCATCTCTCATACTCTACTCGATACCATCTACTGTATCTTGCCTATGCTGCTCTGCACCATCACTCATTCATATCTGATGTACATATTCTTTATCCCCTTACACTGTGTATAAGAAATTAGTTTTGGAATTGTTAGTTAGATTACTTGTTGGTTATTACTGCATTGTCGGAACTGGAAGCACAAGCATTTCGCTACACTCGCATTAACATCTGCTAACCATGTGTATGTGACAAATAAAATTTGATTTGATTGGATTTGATACTCTATGGGTGTGTTTGTGAAAGAGTGTGTGTGTGGATTTCTTTAGATATTGTTTTCATATATCCAGTATATTGGTCTGAACAATTTATATATAACATTCATTTGAATATGTATTCACACGAATTGATTATTCTCTGTCTGTGTCCAAAGACTAAATACAGTACAATATCAAAAACTCATATTGTAGACAAACGCTTTGGCCGATTTAAAAATAATCTCTTCATATTTGTCCATCAGTCAGCTCAGAGAGTGTACTAAAGGAAACTTTACATTCCCACTATGGATATGAATGGGTTAAACAGTAACAAAGCAAATAATTTCTCCAAAACTAAATATGTGTTGTTATTTGTTGGAAGGGGTCTGAACCTGTTAGAGATCGTGCTACTTTTTTCAAAATTCTGTTAAAAATCGCGCAACATTTCAACGTCCTGCTACTCATGCCAGGAATATAGTATATGCATATGATTAGTGTGTGTGCATAGAAAACACTCTGAAGTTTCTAGAACTGGTTCAATGGTGTCTGTGACTATAACAGAACGAGTTTCGTTGTCAAAATCGCAAGAAAACCTCATCACAAAATCTACAAAGAAAATATCCATCCGCCAGTGTTTGTATTGTCTAAGGCTTGTCATAAATGATGGAACTGTGTTTGCAATTCCTACAGATTCCACGCGATGTCGCCAGTGTTGTGATTACCAGGGCCCTTTTTCCTTGGTTAGATTGGTCAATAGCACATCCGGTCTTCAGGTGCGCAACTGAAAAAAATGTCAGTGAGGAACTGGACTTCGTTTTGTAAACGTCTAGTTATTGAATACAGATCGCTCCGTGATCAATTTGATCGTTTATTAACGTTTACTAATACCTAAACTTGGATTACAGAAGTTGGTTGTAGTGTTTTGTGAAAGTTTATAGGCAACTTTATGAATTTTAAAAAATTACATTGCGTTGCGAAAGGTGCCTTTTTTACATGGATTTCACGGTGTTCATAAATGGACATTTTGGGTATATATGGACCGATTTAATCAAAAAAAAGACCCAATTGTAATGTTTATGGGACATATAGGAGTGCCAACAAAGAATCTCATCAAAGGTAATGAATGTTTTATATTTTATTTCTGCGTTTTCGGTAGCGCCGGCTACGCTAATTTCTTTGTTTTACGTCCCCTTTGTGTGTTTCTGGGGGCTGCATGCTATCGGATAATAGCTTCTCATGCTTTCGCCGAAAAGCATTTTACAAATCTGACATGTTGGCTATATTCACAACGAGTGTGGCTTGGATTGAGTACCCTGCATGTGAATTTTAATGAAAGTTTGAGTTTTAACGAGTACAATTAGTTGGTGCTCTGGAATTTCCGCTGTACAGGAACAAACTCCTGAAGTTGAAGTTAAACATTTTATGGTAGATGTTTTCTAAGACCCCTTTTCAATCAGTTTGACAAAAAGTCAAAGCTTTTGCTTATTCCTAATATTTAGGATAGAAAGTGGTTGAAATGTACATATGCCTTAATATCTATCAACAAATATAGACTCTTAGCTTTCATTTGATACCAGATTTGACATGCTCCTATGAACTTCACATGCTGGTGCCCATGGGTCCTTTTACATAAAAATGCCCATAACTGATAAACAATCATCTGTAAGTGTCATCAATACCAACATGACGGGCCCTTGTCATTTTGAGAACCTCTGGATTTATTTCTTACCACCATGTGTCCACATCTCCTGAACTGAGATAAAGGCATTCCAGAGGCTCAAGTGACGTCATGGAAGCACGGATTTCATAATATGACAAGTATAATTTTCTTTTAAATGGAAATGCCACTTAATGGAAATTAATTATTGGTCCTTCTCCCTTGTTTAGTTGAACTCCAGATTGTACTTTTCACTTTATATTTCTGCCTTTGGATATTATTTAATGTCATGACTAAATCGTAAAATATAAAGTTTAACATTATTGGAATAGAACAAGAATGTGTACTTTTTTTGCATTACGCTTTTAGTGTAAGCTACATGTATAATGGAATCAGTGTCACGACTCCTACCGAAGGTGGCTCCCCTTCCTGTTTGGGTGGCGCTCCGTGGTAGTTGTCACTGCCCACTAGCTGCCACTGATCCTTTTTCCTCCCCCTTGTCTGTTTATTAGTTACACCTGTGTTTAGTTAGGTTAATTGGTTGGGCTTTATTATCCAGCCGGCCCCCCTGCTGTGTGTGCGGGATTGTTTTATGTGTACTCTAGTGCACGCCTGTATGTGTGTTGTTCGGAACTGTTAAGTTCCCCTGTGTTTTGGGGCATTTGTTTGAGTGGCGTCGTTTTCACCTGTGTGGTGAATAAAGAAGTAGCGCTACTCTGAACTCTCTGTTTCCTGCGTCTGACTTCTTCCTCCACACCCGGGCATTACAATCAGGCTATATTGAAAGGGAGAGGCTATACTAGTAACCGAAAGGTTGCAAGTTCGAATCCCCGAGCTGACAAGGTACAAATCTGTCGTTCTGCCCCTGAACAGGCAGTTAACCCACTGTTCCTAGGCCGTCATTGAAAATAAGAATTTGTTCTTAATTGACTTGCCTAGTAAAATAAAGGTAAAATGAAATTTAAAAAATACGGACATGACTAGCAGCTGAGAATTGAGTGGAAACAAATGGAGTCGGTTCAGTCAGTTCTGTCAAGTGTCTGGGTGAACCCTTCCCAGCTAGCTCGTTTTTGCTTATGGCTAGAAACTTCAGCAAGAATTTAAAACTTGTCTGCCGAAGTTGGAACTTTGGAGTGTTCAGAATCCTTCTGTTTTTATTGGAGTAATTTTTCATGGATGCCAAGGGAAGCCAGACTTTGCCCGAGAATTGACCAAGACAAAAGGAAAAAAATATTGTATCTTTTGTCTCTCTGTGTTTCATAATTTTCCTTAAATTCGCAAGAGGCTGAATGTCTCACCAGAGAAACCATCTGAGCGTGCGAAATGGTGCCCCTCTGTCTCTGTTTGTCTAGCCCATCTATTTGATGCTGTCTGGTCAAAAAAAGTATGACATTGCCTTGATAAAAAGTATAAAATAATAGCCAATCAGCATTGAGTGAAAGGTGCTGGCGCACCAGAAATAAGTGTCTATGGATGCCAGTTTGGATTTGGCTTCACACCAACCACATCACATGAAAAGGCAAACTTAATTGACAGAAAAAACTTGCCCTTTCCTAAATTAACCATGGATGGAGATAGGGATTTGGACTATTGATTTTACTTAGTTCTCCGTACTAGCCAATGATTATAATGGCGATTCTGATCCAACCATAAATTCACACATTTTGTCTCTGGCCCGAAAGGATGGAAGTTCAATATGTAGCTAGATGTAGTAGGCTAATGTTAACTAGCTGGCTCATTATTTCCCATGAAAGGAAGTTAGGCTAGCGAGCAATACTTTTTTTACGAGGTAGCCTAGGACAACAAAAACTTTAAGTGTGTACTGTATGACAGATTCATAAACCGTTTCGGCAACATGAAAGGGAGGAGGTGTCACGGCTCTTCACAGAATTGGACCAAGGCGCAGCTTAGTTAGCGTACATTTTCTTTTTATTTTAAAAGACGCCGAACAAAACAATAAACACTACAAAAACAAACCATGAAGCTAAAGGCCATAAACAATGTCAACTTTCCACACAGAAACGAGGGAAAAGGGCTACCTAAGTATGGTTCCCAATCAGAGACAACAATAGACAGCTGTCCCTGATTGAGGACCATACCCGGCCAAAACATAGAAACACAAAATCATAGAAAACAAAACCTAGAATGCCCACCCCAAATCACACCCTGACCAAACCAAAAAGAGACATTAAAAGGCTCTCTAAGGTCAGGGCGGGACAGTACCTCCCCCCCAAAGGTGCGGACTCCGGGGGCAAAACCTGAACCTATAGGAGAGGGTCTGGGTGGGCATCTCTCCACAGTGGTGGCTCACGTGTGGGACGCGGACCCAGCTCCACCACTGGCTCACCCCACTTTGGTGGCACCTCCGGTGCGGGGACCCTCGTCGCCAACCCCGGACTGGGAACCCTCATAGCGGGCCCCGGACTGGGCGCCCTCATTGGGGGCCCCGGACTGGAGACCGTCGCTGGGGGCTCTGGACTGGAGACCGTTGCTGGAGGCTCCGGACTGGAGGCCGTCTCTGGAGGCTCCGGACTGGAGGCCGTCTCTGGAGGCTCCGGGCTGGAGAACCGTCTCTGGAGGCTCCGGGCTGGAGACCGTCTCTGGAGGCTCCGGGCTGGAGACCGTCTCTGGAGGCTCCGGGCCTGAGACCGTCTCTGGGGTGGAGAGACACACAGGAGGCCTGGCTCTGGGAGCAGGCACAGGACTCACCAGGCTGGGGAGACATACAGGAGGCTTCCTCCTTGGCCAAGGCACCGGATACACTGGGCCGTGGAGGCGCACTGGCGGTGTCGAGCGCAGAGCTGGAACAACCCGTTCTGGCTGGATGCCTACTTCCACCCAGCAAATGCGGGACGCTTGCACAAAGCACACCGGCCTGTGAATGCTCAACCGAGACACAGTGCGCATCACCCCATAGCACGGGCCTGACCAGTCACATGCTCGCCACGGTAAGCACGGGGAGTTGGCTCAGGTCTGATTCCTGACTCTGCCACACTCCCCATGTGCCCCCTCCCAAAAATATTTTGGGGCTACCTCTTGGGCTTCCTTGCTAGCCGTGTTACCTCATAACGCTGCCGCTCTGCCTTCGCTGCTTCCAGTTCCTCCCTTGGATGGCGATACTCCCCAGCCTGCCTCCAGGGTCCCTTACCCTCCATGATCTCTTCCCATGTCCAGGAGTCCTCTCTACCATGCTGCTTGGTCCTTTGATGTTGGGAAGTTCTGTCACAGCTGTTGAAAGAACTGGACCAAGGCGCAGCATTGTGAGTGTACATTTTCTTTTTATTTGAAAAGATGCAAAACAAAACAATAAACACTACAAAAACAAACCGTGAAGCTGAAGGCTATGTGCCATAAACAAAGTCAACTTCCCACACAGAAACTAGTTATTATTTTTGTGCCCTAGAGTCTGGAATGTCCCTGCAGCTTCCTGCTTTGTGTCAATAATTGTAGCGTTTATGCTGTCATAAAGGCTGAAGGAAATCATTATCCATGATAGAATATAGCATGAACATAACAAGATTCAACAACTGAGACATAAACTGAACAAGTTCCACAGACATGTGACGAACAAAAATGGAATAATGTGTCCCTGAACAAAGGGGGGGTCAAAAGTAACAGTCAGTTTTTGGTGTGGCCACCAGCTGCATTAAGTACTGCAGAGCATCTCTTCCTCACGGAATGCACCAGATTTGCCAGTTCTTGCTGTGAGAGGTTACCCCACTCTTCAACCAAGGCACCTGCAAGTTCCCAGATATTTCTGGGGGTGTGGCCCTAGCCCTCACCCGTGTGGGATTGAGATCCGGGCTCTTCGCAAGCCATTGCAGAACACTGACATTCCTGTCTTGCAGGAAATCACGCACAGAACGAGCAGTATGGCTGGTGGCATTGTCATGCTGGAGAGTTCATGTCAGGATGAGCCTGCAGGAAGGGTACCACATGAAGGAGGAAGATGTCTTCCCTGTAATGCACAGCATTGCGATTGCCCGCAATGACAACAAGCTCAGTCCGATGATGCTGTGACACACTGCTCCAGACCATGAAGGACCCTCCACCTCCAAATCGATCCCCCTCCAGAGTACAGGCCTCGGTGTAACCCTCATTCCTTCGATGATAAACGCAAATCCGACCATCACCCCTGGTGAGACAAAGCCACGACTCGCCAGTGAAGAGCACTTTTTGCCAGTCCTGTCTGGGTCCAGCGACGGTAGGTTTGTGCCCATAGGTGACGTTCATGCCGGTGATGTCTGGTGAGAACGTGCCTTACAACAGGCCTACAAGCCCTCAGTCCAACCTATTATGGACAGTCTGAGCACTGATGGAGGGATTGTGCATTCCTGGTTTAACACGGGCAGTTGTCATTGCCATCCTGTACCTGTCCCGAAGGTGTGATGTTCGGATGTACCGATCGTGTGCAGGTGTTGTTACACATGGTCTGCCACTGCGAGGACGATCAGCTGTCCGTCCTGTCTCCCTGTTGCACTGTCGTAGGTTTCTCACAATACGGACATTGCAAGTTATTTCACTGGCCAGATCTGTAGTCCTCAAGTCTCCTTGCAGCCTAAGGCACTTTCACGCAAATGAGCAAGGACCCTGGGCATCTTTCTTTAGGTGTCTTTCAGAGTCAATAGAAATGCCTCTTTATTGTCCTAAGTTTTCATAACTGTGACCTTACTTTCCTGTAAGCTGTTAGTGTCTTAGTGTTCATTAATTGTTTATGGTTCATTGAACAAGCATGGGAAACAGTGTTTAACCCTTTACAATGAAGATCTGTGAAGTTATTTGGATTTTTACTAATTATCTTTGAAAGACAGGTTCCTGAAAAAGGTATGTTTCTGAGTTATAATGTAAATCACGATGTCTTCGATCTTTATTTCCCATTGAGCTGAAAATTGATTTTTAGACCTGTGTATTAAAATACTTTTTTTATGTGAATACATTCCAAACTTTACTTTCATATAGTGACAGTGAAGACATTTACTGTACTGACATTTTTTACCATGTTGAAATGGATAAACTGCTCCAAAGACATAATACAGTAGACACACACACACACCACACACAAATAAGTAATACAAAAATGGTAAAAATTCACTAAGTTAAGTGCTGGTATGAAACACGTACAGTCATTACAGAAATAATGTCAGAGATCACTGAGTACTGGGGTGAAGCATTCAGTCTGACATACTTTTAGTCTTAGGGTGAGAGCTCTGACTCGGCTGGAATTCACAGGTCACAGGTCAGAGGTGACTACAGTGCTGAAGGGAAGTTCATACCTTAGAAATCTCCCGAATCATTTTATTTAACATTATGTCAAATCTCAGTGATGAGAGTTTTCATTTGTGAGAAAATTGTTTTTTCCTCCAAACTGTAATTCTCATTCTCTATTACTGTAGCCCGTTCAAGGGTGTAGTCTACTCAACAAGCTAATTCAAAAAAAAATATTTGTGTAGGACAAATCGCTCCGTTTTGTTCACGTTTGGCTATGAAAAAAACCTGTATCCAGTTATAGCCTCAAGCTCATTAGCATAACGTAACCTTAACTATTTATGAAAATTGCAAATGAAATGAAATAAATATGTCATCTCTCAAGCTTAGCCTTTTCTTAACAATACTGTCATCTCAGATTTTCAAAATATGCTTTTCAACCATAGCAAAACAAGCAATTGTGTAAGAGTATTGATAGCTAGCGTAGCATTTAGCGTAGCATTTAGCGGGCAACATTTGCACAAGAAACCAGAAAAGGATTCAAATAAAATCATTTACCTTTGAAGAACTTCGGATGTTTTCAATGAGGAGTCTCTCAGTTACATAGCAAATGTTCAGTTTTTCCTGAAAGATTCTTTGTTTAGGAGAAATCGCTCCATTTTGTACATCACGTTTGGGTACCAAAAAAACACGAAAATGCAGTCATCAAAACGGCAAACTTTTTTTCAAATTAACTCCATAATATCGACTGAAACACGGCAAACGCTGCTTAGAATCAATCCTCAAGTGTTTTTCACATATCTCTTCATTGATATATCGTTCGTAGAAGCCTGCTTTCTTCTCTGAATCTCATGGAAAAATATTTGCAGCTGAGGTTTGCGCACCAATTTCGGCGCAGGACACCGGGCGGACACCTGGTAAATGTGGTCTCTTATGGTCAATCTTCCAATGATATGCCTACAAATACGTCACAATGCCGCAGACACCTTGGGGAAACGATAGATCGGGCAGGCTCATTCCTTGCGCATTCACAGCCATATAAGGAGACAATGAAAAACAGAGCCTCAAAAATCCTGCTCATTTCCTGTTTGAAGTTTCATCTTGGTTTCGCCTGTAGCATCAGTTCTGGGGCACTCACAGATAATATCTTTGCAGTTTTGGAAACGTCCAAAGCTGTCAATTATATGCATAGTCAAGCATCTTTTTGTGACAAAATATTGTGAAGTGCACAAGTTCCTCCAGCAGCAAAGCAACCCCAAAACATGGTGCTGTCACCCCGTGCTTCACGGTTGCGATGGTGTTCTTCAGCTTGCAATCCTTCCCCTTTTTCCTCCAAACATAATGATGGTCATTATTTATTATTATACATTTCTCCCAAAAGTGCGATCTTTGTCCCCATGTGCATTTGCAAACTGTAGTCTGGCTTTTTTGTGGAGGTTTTGGAGCAGTGGCTTCTTCCTTGCTGAGTGGCCTTTCAGGTTATGTCGATATGGGACTCGTTTTACTGTGGATATAGATACTTTTGTACCTGTTTCCTCCAGCATCTTCACAAGGTCCTTTGCTGTTGTTCTGGGATTGATTTGCTCTTTTCGCACCAAAGTACGTTAATCTCTAGGAGACAGAACGCGTATCCTTCCTGAGCGGTATGATGGCTGCATGGTCCCATGGTGTTTATACTTGCGTACTATTGTTTGTACAGTTGAACGTGGTACCTTCAGGCGTTTGGAAATTGCTCTCGTGGATGAACCAGACTTGTGGAGGTCTACAATGTCTTTTTCTGAGATCTTGTCGGATTAATTTTGATTTTCCCATGATGTCAAACAAAGAGGCACTGAGTTGGAAGGTAGGCCCTGAAATACAACCACAGGTACACCTAACATTGACTCAAATTATGTCAATTAGCCTTTCAGAAGCTTCTAAAGCCATGACATACTTTTCTGGAATTTTCCAAGCTGTTTAAAGGCACAGTCAAGTTACTGTATGTAAACCTCTGATCCACTGGAATTGTGATACAGTGAATTATAAGTGAAATCATCTGTCTGTAAACAATTGTTGAAAATATTACTTGTGTCATTCACAAAGTAAGGGAATTCCCCCCTGTATTGGACAAAAATGAATGGCAAACTATTGGCAGAGTACAAACCATGTACACATTGGTCAATACCACCCAAATCGGCGTTGATTCATGCAAAATGTACTTCAAATGCCATATGGCTATTGCCAGTTGTAACACTTCAAAAATCCAACAGGTGGCGTGTGCGCTCCACCGTGGTTTTTCATATTGATATTGGACTCCAAGTCAACATCCAAAAGCCAAATTTTGAAAAAATTGATTTTTTGTCAAAAACTTATCACCCCTTAAAAAAGTGCTTTCTGGACCGTTTTTCGAAATTCTTTCGCTTTTTTTGTCAATTACACATGTGTAAGAACTGTATGAATATACTTTTGTCCAATTTTATTATCATTATTTTTTTATTTTTTTTACTTGCGCATTATTGCATGTGTTTTGTCCATCTGCAATATGATTTCATAGGAAGTCAGAAGTCAAAAGTCAATAATTGCAAAATTTCATAAAAAACTTCACACACCCCTAAAAAAGTGCTTTCTGGACCGTTTTTCGAAATTCTTTCGCTTTTTTGTCAATTACACGTGTAAGAACTGTATGAATATACTTTTGTCCAATTTTATTATCATTATTTTTTTATTTTTTTTACTTGCGCATTATTGCATGTGTTTTCTCCATCTGCAATATGATTTCATAGGAAGTCAGAAGTCAAAAGTCAATAATTGCAAAATTTCATAAAAAACTTCACACACCCCTAAAAAAGTGCTTTCTGGACCGTTTTTCGAAATTTTTTCAAATTTTGTGTCAATTACACACGTATAAGAACTGTATCAACATACTTTAGTCATATTATCATAATCTTTTTTTTTTTTTTTACTTGTGCATAAGGCATATGTTTTGTGGGGGCCAAATGTCATAAGAAATTTGACATGCTCAAAAATCCTTCAGAAATGCAAAATTGACTGGCCTGATGAACTCGGGATGGCCGGGCAGTGATTGTTGTTCCTTTCAATCACTCGTGGTGTTGATTTCATCATTTTTAACATTTAAGTCATTTAGCAGACGCTCTTATCCAGAGCGACTTACAAATTGGTGAATTCACCTTCTGACATCCAGTGGAACAGCCACTTTACAATAGTGCATCTAAGTCATTAAGGGGGGGTGGTGAGAAGGATTACTTATCCTATCCTAGGTATTCCTTGAAGAGGTGGGGTTTCAGGTGTCTCCGGAAGGTGGTGATTGACTCCGCTGTCCTGGCGTCGTGAGGGAGTTTGTTCCACCATTGGGGGGCCAGAGCAGCGAACAGTTTTGACTGGGCTGAGCGGGAACTGTACTTCCTCAATGGTAGGGAGGCGAGCAGGCCAGAGGTGGATGAACGCAGTGCCCTTGCTTGGGTGTAGGGCCTGATCAGAGCCTGGAGGTACTGCGGTGCCGTTCCCCTCACAGCTCCGTAGGCAAGCACCATGGTCTTGTAGCGGATGCGAGCTTCAACTGGAAGCCAGTGGAGAGAGCGGAGGAGCGGGGTGACGTGAGAGAACTTGGGAAGGTTGAACACCAGACGGGCTGCGGCGTTCTGGATGAGTTGTAGGGGTTTAATGGCACAGGCAGGGAGCCCAGCCAACAGCGAGTTGCAGTAATCCAGACGGGAGATGACAAGTGCCTGGATTAGGACCTGCGCCGCTTCCTGTGTGAGGCAGGGTCGTACTCTGCGGATGTTGTAGAGCATGAACCTACAGGAACGGGCCACCGCCATGATGTTGGTTGAGAACGACAGGGTGTTGTCCAGGATCACGCCAAGGTTCTTAGCGCTCTGGGAGGAGGACACAATGGAGTTGTCAACCGTGATGGCGAGATCATGGAACGGGCAGTCCTTCCCCGGGAGGAAGAGCAGCTCCGTCTTGCCAAGGTTCAGCTTGAGGTGGTGATCCGTCATCCACACTGATATGTCTGCCAGACATGCAGAGATGCGACTCGCCACCTGGTCATCAGAAGGGGGAAAGGAGAAGATTAATTGTGTGTCGTCTGCATAGCAATGATAGGAGAGACCATGTGAGGTTATGACAGAGCCAAGTGACTTAGTGTATAGCGAGAATAGGAGAGGGCCTAGAACAGAGCCCTGGGGGACACCAGTGGTGAGAGCGCGTGGCGAGGAGACAGATTCTCGCCACGCCACCTGGTAGGAGCGACCTGTCAGGTAGGACGCAATCCAAGCGTGGGCCGCGCCGGAGATGCCCAACTCGGAGAGGGTGGAGAGGAGGATCTGATGGTTCACAGTATCGAAGGCAGCCGATAGGTCTAGAAGGATGAGAGCAGAGGAGAGAGAGTTAGCTTTAGCAGTGCGGAGCGCCTCCGTGATGCAGAGAAGAGCAGTCTCAGTTGAATGACTAGTCTTGAAACCTGACTGATTTGGATCAAGAAGGTCATTCTGAGAGAGATAGCGGGAGAGCTGGCCAAGGACGGCACGTTCAAGAGTTTTGGAGAGAAAAGAAAGAAGGGATACTGGTCTGTAGTTGTTGACATCGGAGGGATCGAGTGTAGGTTTTTTCAGAAGGGGTGCAACTCTCGCTCTCTTGAAGACGGAAGGGACGTAGCCAGCGGTCAGGGATGAGTTGATGAGCGAGGTGAGGTAAGGGAGAAGGTCCCCGGAAATGGTCTGGAGAAGAGAGGAGGGGATAGGGTCGAGCGGGCCGGTTGTTGGGCGGCCGGCCGTCACAAGAAGCGAGATTTCATCTGGAGAGAGAGGGGAGAAAGAGGTCAGAGCACAGGGTAGGGCAGTGTGAGCAGAACCAGCGGTGTCGTTTGACTTAGCAAACGAGGATCGGATGTCGTCGACCTTCTTTTCAAAATGGTTGACGAAGTCATCTGCAGAGAGGGAGGAGGGGGGGAGGGGGAGGAGGATTCAGGAGGGAGGAGAAGGTGGCAAAGAGCTTCCTAGGGTTAGAGGCAGATGCTTGGAATTTAGAGTGGTAGAAAGTGGCTTTAGCAGCAGAGACAGAGGAGGAAAATGTAGAGAGGAGGGAGTGAAAGGATGCCAGGTCCGCAGGGAGGCGAGTTTTCCTCCATTTCCGCTCGGCTGCCCGGAGCTCTGTTCTGTGAGCTCGCAATGAGTCATCGAGCCACGGAGCGGGAGGGGAGGACCGAGCCGGCCTGGAGGATAGGGGACATAGAGAGTCAAAGGATGCAGAAAGGGAAGAGAGGAGGGTTGAGGAGGCAGAATCAGGAGAAAGGTTGGAGAAGGTATGAGCAGAGGGAAGAGATGATAGGATGGAAGAGGAAAGAGTAGCGGGGGAGAGAGAGCGAAGGTTGGGACGGCGCGATACCATCCGAGTAGGGGCAGTGTGGGAAGTGTTGGATGAGAGCGAGAGGGAAAAGGATACAAGGTAGTGGTCGGAGACTTGGAGGGGAGTTGCAGTGAGGTTAGTGGAAGAACAGCATCTAGTAAAGATGAGGTCGAGCGTATTGCCTGCCTTGTGAGTAGGGGGAAGGTGAGAGGGTGAGGTCAAAAGAGGAGAGGAGTGGAAAGAAGGAGGCAGAGAGGAATGAGTCAAAGGTAGACGTGGGGAGGTTAAAGTCGCCCAGGACTGTGAGAGGTGAGCCGTCCTCAGGAAAGGAGCTTATCAAGGCATCAAGCTCATTGATGAACTCTCCGAGGGAACCTGGAGGGCGATAAATGATAAGAATGTTAAGCTTGAAAGGGCTGGTAACTGTGACAGCATGGAATTCAAAGGAGGCGATAGATAGATGGGTAAGGGGAGAGAGAGAATGACCACTTGGGAGAGATGAGGATCCCGGTGCCACCACCCCGCTGACCAGAAGCTCTCGGGGTGTGCGAGAACACGTGGGCGGACGAAGAGAGAGCAGTAGGAGTAGCAGTGTTATCTGTGGTGATCCATGTTTCCGTCAGTGCCAGGAAGTCGAGGGACTGGAGGGAGGCATAGGCTGAGATGAACTCTGCCTTGTTGGCCGCAGATCGGCAGTTCCAGAGGCTACCGGAGACCAGGAACTCCACGTGGGTCGTGCGCGCTGGGACCACCAGATTAGGGTGGCCGCGGCCACGCGGTGTGGGGCGTTTGTATGGTCTGTGCAGAGAGGAGAGAACAGGGATAGATAGACACATAGTTAACAGGGTACAGAAGAGGCTACGCTAATGCAAAGGAGATTGGAATGACAAGTGGACTACACGTCTCGAATGTTCAGAAAGTTAAGCTTACGTAGCAAGAATCTTATTGACTAAAATGATTGAAATGATACGGTACTGCTGGAGTAGGCTAGCTGGTAGTGGCTGCGATGTTGACACTACACTAATCAAGTCGTTCCGTCGAGTGTAATAGTTTCTACAGTGCTGCTATTCGGGGCTAGCTGGCTAGCTAGCAGGTTGATTGCGTTACGTTACTTTAAAAGAACGACAATAGCTGGCTAGCTAACCTAGAAAATCGCTCTAGGCTACACAATTGTCTTAGATACAAAGACGGCTATGTAGCTAGCTAGCTACGATCAAACAAAACAAACCGTTGTACTGTAATAGTTACTACAGTGCTGCTATTCGGGGGCTAGCTGGCTAGCTACGTTAGAAGAACGACAATAGCTGGCCAGCTAACCTAGAAAATCGCTCTAGACTACACAATTGTCTTAGATACAAAGACGGCTATGTAGCTGGCTAGCTACGATCAAACAAATCATGTCCATTTGTTTATGTTTTCTCACTTTTGCAAAGTCACTGTGCATTTGCAATATGGTTAACTGGGCATTCACCATCACCAATTTGTCATGCTATAAAAATCGTGCAGGAATGCCAAATTGACTGGCCCGATGAACTCGGGATGGCTGGGCAGTGATTCTGGTACCTCCCCATCGCTCGTTTGGGTTGATTTCAGAATGTCACTTTTGGTGATGGTACCTCACTGTTAAAACATATTGCAAATGTTTTCTCACTTTTGCAAAGTCACTGAAAATTTGTGCAGGAATGCCAAATTGACTGGCCCGATGAACTCGGGATGGCTTGGCAGTGATTCTGGTACCTCTCCATCGCTCGTTAGGGTTGATTCCAGAATGTCCATTTGGTGATGTTTCTCACTCTTTCAAAGTCACTGTGCATTTGCCATATGGTTAACTGGGCATTCACCATCACCAATTTGTCATGCTATAAAAATCATGCAGGAATGCCAAATTGACTGGCCCGATGAACTCGGGATGGCTGGGCAGTGATTCTGGTACCTCTCCATCGCTCGTTTGGGTTGATTTCAGAATGTCACTTTTGGTGATGGTACCTCACTGTTAAAACATATTGCAAATGTTTTCTCACTTTTGCAAAGTCACTGAAAATTCGTGCAGGAATGCCAAATTGACTGGCCCGATGAACTCGGGATGGCTTGGCAGTGATTCTGGTACCTCTCCATCGCTCGTTAGGGTTGATTCCAGAATGTCCATTTGGTGATGTTTCTCACTCTTTCAAAGTCACTGTGCATTTGCCATATGGTTAACTGGGCATTCACCATCACCAATTTGTCATGCTATAAAAATCATGCAGGAATGCCAAATTGACTGGCCCGATGAACTCGGGATAGCTGGGCAGTGATTCTGGTACCTCTCCATCGCTCGTTTGGGTTGATTTCAGAATGTCACTTTTGGTGATGGTACCTCACTGTTAAAACATATTGCAAATGTTTTCTGACTTTTGCAAAGTCACTGAAAATTCGTGCAGGAATGCCAAATTGACTGGCCCGATGAACTCGGGATGGCTTGGCAGTGATTCTGGTACCTCTCCATCGCTCGTTAGGATTGATTCCAGAATGTCCATTTGGTGATGTTTCTCACCCTTTCAAAGTCACTGTGCATTTGCCATATGGTTAACTGGGCATTCACCATCACCAATTTGTCATGCTATAAAAATCGTGAAGGAATGCCAAATTGACTGGCCCGATGAACTCGGGATGGCTGGGCAGTGATTCTGGTACCTCTCCATCGCTCGTTTGGGTTGATTTCAGAATGTCACTTTTGGTGATGGTACCTCACTGTTAAAACATATTGCAAATGTTTTCTCACTTTTGCAAAGTCACTGAAAATTCGTGCAGGAATGCCAAATTGACTGGCCCGATGAACTCGGGATGGCTTGGCAGTGATTCTGGTACCTCTCCATCGCTCGTTAGGGTTGATTCCAGAATGTCCATTTGGTGATGTTTATCACTCTTTCAAAGTCACTGTGCATTTGCCATATGGTTAACTGGGCATTCACCATCACCAATTTGTCATGCTATAAAAATCATGCAGGAATGCCAAATTGACTGGCCCGATGAACTCGGGATGGCTGGGCAGTGATTCTGGTACCTCTCCATCGCTCGTTTGGGTTGATTTCAGAATGTCACTTTTGGTGATGGTACCTCACTGTTAAAACATATTGCAAATGTTTTCTCACTTTTGCAAAGTCACTGAAAATTCGTGCAGGAATGCCAAATTGACTGGCCCGATGAACTCGGGATGGCTTGGCAGTGATTCTGGTACCTCTCCATCGCTCGTTAGGATTGATTCCAGAATGTCCATTTGGTGATGTTTCTCACCCTTTCAAAGTCACTGTGCATTTGCCATATGGTTAACTGGGCATTCACCATCACCAATTTGTCATGCTATAAAAATCGTGCAGGAATGCCAAATTGACTGGCCCGATGAACTCGGGATGGCTGGGCAGTGATTCTGGTAAATCTCCATCGCTCGTTTGGGTTGATTTCAGAATGTCACTTTTGGTGATGGTACCTCACTGTTAAAACATATTGCAAATGTTTTCTCACTTTTGCAAAGTCACTGAAAATTCGTGCAGAAATGCCAAATTGACTTGCCCGATGAACTCGGGATGGCTTGGCAGTGATTCTGGTACCTCTCCATCGCTCGTTAGGGTTGATTCCAGAATGTCCATTTGGTGATGTTTCTCACTCTTTCAAAGTCACTGTGCATTTGCCATATGGTTAACTGGGCATTCACCATCACCAATTTGTCATGCTATAAAAATCGTGCAGGAATGCCAAATTGACTGGCCCAATGAACTCGGGATGGCTGGGCAGTGATTCTGCTACCTCTCCATCGCTCGTTTGGGTTGATTTCAGAATGTCACTTTTGGTGATGGTACCTCACTGTTAAAACATATTGCAAATGTTTTCTCACTTTTGCAAAGTCACTGAAAATTCATGCAGGAATGCCAAATTGACTTGCCCGATGAACTCGGGATGGCTTGGCAGTGATTCTGGTACCTCTCCATCGCTCGTTAGGGTTGATTCCAGAATGTCCATTTGGTGATGTTTCTCACTCTTTCAAAGTCACTGTGCATTTGCCATATGGTTAACTGGGCATTCACCATCACCAATTTGTCATGCTATAAAAATCGTGCAGGAATGCCAAATTGACTGGCCCAATGAACTCGGGATGGCTGGGCAGTGATTCTGCTACCTCTCCATCGCTCGTTTGGGTTGATTTCAGAATGTCACTTTTGGTGATGGTACCTCACTGTTAAAACATATTGCAAATGTTTTCTCACTTTTGCAAAGTCACTGAAAATTCATGCAGGAATGCCAAATTGACTTGCCCGATGAACTCGGGATGGCTTGGCAGTGATTCTGGTACCTCTCCATCGCTCGTTAGGGTTGATTCCAGAATGTCCATTTGGTGATGTTTCTCACTCTTTCAAAGTCACTGTGCATTTGCAATATGGTTAACTGGGCATTCACCATCACCAATTTGTCATGCTATAAAAATCGTGCAGGAATGCCAAATTGACTGGCCCGATGAACTCGGGATGGCTGGGCAGTGATTCTGGTACCTCTCCATCGCTCGTTTGGGTTGATTTCAGAATGTCACTTTTGGTGATGGTACCTCACTGTTAAAACATATTGCAAATGTTTTCTCACTTTTGCAAAGTCACTGAAAATTCGTGCAGAAATGCCAAATTGACTTGCCCGATGAACTCGGGATGGCTTGGCAGTGATTCTGGTACCTCTCCATCGCTCGTTAGGGTTGATTCCAGAATGTCCATTTGGTGATGTTTCTCACTCTTTCAAAGTCACTGTGCATTTGCAATATGGTTAACTGGGCATTCACCATCACCAATTTGTCATGCTATAAAAATCGTGCAGGAATGCCAAATTGACTGGCCCGATGAACTCGGGATGGCTGGGCAGTGATTCTGGTACCTCTCCATCGCTCGTTTGGGTTGATTTCAGAATGTCACTTTTGGTGATGGTACCTCACTGTTAAAACATATTGCAAATGTTTTCTCACTTTTGCAAAGTCACTGAAAATTCGTGCAGAAATGCCAAATTGACTTGCCCGATGAACTCGGGATGGCTTGGCAGTGATTCTGGTACCTCTCCATCGCTCGTTAGGGTTGATTCCAGAATGTCCATTTGGTGATGTTTCTCACTCTTTCAAAGTCACTGTGCATTTGCCATATGGTTAACTGGGCATTCACCATCACCAATTTGTCATGCTATAAAAATCGTGCAGGAATGCCAAATTGACTGGCCCAATGAACTCGGGATGGCTGGGCAGTGATTCTGCTACCTCTCCATCGCTCGTTTGGGTTGATTTCAGAATGTCACTTTTGGTGATGGTACCTCACTGTTAAAACATATTGCAAATGTTTTCTCACTTTTGCAAAGTCACTGAAAATTCATGCAGGAATGCCAAATTGACTTGCCCGATGAACTCGGGATGGCTTGGCAGTGATTCTGGTACCTCTCCATCGCTCGTTAGGGTTGATTCCAGAATGTCCATTTGGTGATGTTTCTCACTCTTTCAAAGTCACTGTGCATTTGCAATATGGTTAACTGGGCATTCACCATCACCAATTTGTCATGCTATAAAAATCGTGCAGGAATGCCAAATTGACTGGCCCGATGAACTCGGGATGGCTGGGCAGTGATTCTGGTACCTCCCCATCGCTCGTTTGGGTTGATTTCAGAATGTCACTTTTGGTGATGGTACCTCACTGTTAAAACATATTGCAAATGTTTTCTCACTTTTGCAAAGTCACTGAAAATTTGTGCAGGAATGCCAAATTGACTGGCCCGATGAACTCGGGATGGCTTGGCAGTGATTCTGGTACCTCTCCATCGCTCGTTAGGGTTGATTCCAGAATGTCCATTTGGTGATGTTTCTCACTCTTTCAAAGTCACTGTGCATTTGCCATATGGTTAACTGGGCATTCACCATCACCAATTTGTCATGCTATAAAAATCATGCAGGAATGCCAAATTGACTGGCCCGATGAACTCGGGATGGCTGGGCAGTGATTCTGGTACCTCTCCATCGCTCGTTTGGGTTGATTTCAGAATGTCACTTTTGGTGATGGTACCTCACTGTTAAAACATATTGCAAATGTTTTCTCACTTTTGCAAAGTCACTGAAAATTCGTGCAGG
>NW_027016826.1:36219-50000 GCF_036934945.1 Oncorhynchus masou masou
TCAAATGGATAGCACAGCAAAAATTGGACATCCAGAGCGCATCAAACATGATTTTGAGCTTGTTTATGGAAAACTTTTTTTTCTGCATTTCAATGTTGCAATTTGCTGAAAACTGTCCACAATGTTCATTTCATCTCAAATACAAAAATCGGACATCCAGAGTGCATCAAAAACATGATTTAGAGCTTGTTATTGTAAAAAAAACAAGAGATCAACATCCGACGAGCTTCTCCTTCACGTCTCTATAGATTAAAATCACAATGTTGCGACTTGATGAAAACTGTCCACAATGTTAATTTCATGTCAAATGGATAGCACAGCAAAAATTGGACATCCAGAGCGCATCAAACTTGATTTTGAGCTTGTTTATGGAAAACTTTTTTTTCTGCATTTCAATGTTGCAATTTGCTGAAAACTGTCCACAATGTTCATTTCATCTCAAATATATTGCAAAGAAAAAATTGGACATCCAGAACGCATCAAACATGATTTAGAGCTTGTTTATGGGAAAAAAAAGAAGAGATCAACATCCGACGACCTTATCCTTTACGTCTCTATGGACTAAAATCACATTGTTGCAACTTGATGAAAACTGTCCACAATGTTCATTTCATCTCAAGTGGTCAGCACAGCAAAAATTGGACATCCAGAGCGCATCAAACATGATTTAGATCTTGTTTATGGAAAAAAAGAAGAGATCAACATCCGTCGAGCTTCTCCTTCACGTCTCTATGGATTAAAATCACAATGTTGCAACTTGATGAAAACTGTCCACAATGTTTATTTCATCTCAAATACTAAAATCGGACATCCAGAGTGCATCAAAAACATGATTTAGAGCTTGTTAATGTAAAGAAAGTTTGTCCACAATGTTCATTTCATCTCAAATAGATAGCACAGGAAAAATTGGACATCCAGAGCACTTCAAACATGATTTAGAGTTTGTTTATGGGAAAAAAAGAAGAGATCAACTTCCGATGAGCTTCTCCTTTACGTCTCTATGGATTAAAATCACAATGTTGCAACTTGATGAAAACTGTCCACAATGTTTATTTCATCTCAAATGGATAGTACAGCAAAAATTGGACATCCAGATCGCATCAAGCATGATTTTGAGCTTGTTTATGGAAAACATGTTTTTTTTCTGCATTTCAATGTTGCAATTTGCTGAAAACTGTCCACAATGTTCATTTCATCTCAAATACAAAAATCGGACATCCAGAGGGCATCAAACATGATTTTGAGCTTGTTTATAGGGGAAAAAAAGAAGAGATCAACATCCGACGAGCGTCTCCTTCACTTCTCTATAGATTAAAGTCACAATGTTGCGACTTGATGAAAACTGTCCACAATGTTAATTTCATGTCAAATGGATAGCACAGCAAAAAATTGGACATCCAGAGCGCATCAAACATGATTTTGAGCTTGTTTATGGAAAACTTTTTTTTCTGCATTTCAATGTTGCAATTTGGTGAAAACTGTCCACAATGTTCATTTCATCTCAAATATATTGCAAAGAAAAAATTGGACATCCAGAACGCATCAAACATGATTTAGAGCTTGTTTATGGGGAAAAAAAGAAGAGATCAACATCCGACGACCTTATCCTTTACGTCTCTATGGACTAAAATCACATTGTTGCATCTTGATGAAAACTGTCCACAATGTTCATTTCATCTCAAGTGGTCAGCACAGCAAAAATTCGACATCCAGAGTGCATCAAACATGATTTAGAGCTTGTTTATGGGGAAAAAAAGAAGAGATCAACATCCGACGAGCTTCTCCTTCACGTCTCTATGGATTAAAATGACTGTACACAATGTTCATTTCATCTCAAATGGACATCACAGCAAAAATTGGACATCCAGAGCGCATCAAACATGATTTAGATCTTGTTTATGGAAAAAAAGAAGAGATCAACATCCGTCGAGCTTCTCCTTCACGTCTCTATCGATTAAAATGACATTGTTGCAACTTGATGAAAACTGCCCACAATGTTCATTTAATCTCAAATACTAAAATCGGACATCCAGAGTGCATCAAAAACATGATTTAGAGCTTGTTAATGTAAAGAAAGTTTGTCCACAATGTTCATTTCATCTCAAATAGATAGCACAGGAAAAATTGGACATCCAGAGCACTTCAAACATGATTTAGAGTTTGTTTATGGGAAAAAAAGAAGAGATCTACTTCCGATGAGCTTCTCCTTTACGTCTCTATGGATTAAAATCACAATGTTGCAACTTGATGAACACTGTCCACAATGTTTATTTCATCTCAAATACTAAAATCAGACATCCAGAGTGCATCAAAAACATGATTTAGAGCTTGTTATTGTAAAAAAAAAGAAGAGATCAACTTCCGACGAGCTTCTCCTTCACGTCTCTATGGATTAAAATCACAATGTTGCAACTTGATTGATGAAAACTGTCCACAATGTTTATTTCATCTCAAATGGATAGCACAGCAAAAATTGGACATCCAGAGCGCATCAAGCATGATTTTGAGCTTGTTTATGGAAAACATGTTTTTTTTCTGCATTTCAATGTTGCAATTTGTTGAAAACTGTCCACAATGTTCATTTCATCTCAAATACAAAAATCGGACATCCAGAGGGCATCAAAAACATGATTTAGAGCTTGTTATTGTAAAAAAATCAAGAGATCAACATCCGACGAGCTTCTCCTTCACGTCTCTATAGATTAAAATCACAATGTTGCGACTTGATGAAAACTGTCCACAATGTTAATTTCATGTCAAATGGATAGCACAGCAAAAATTGGACATCCAGAGCGCATCAAACATGATTTTGAGCTTGTTTATGGAAAACTTTTTTTTCTGCATTTCAATGTTGCAATTTGGTGAAAACTGTCCACAATGTTAATTTCATCTCAAATATATTGCAAAGAAAAAATTGGACATCCAGAACGCATCAAACATGATTTAGAGCTTGTTTATGGGGAAAAAAAGAAGAGATCAACATCCGACGACCTTATCCTTTACGTCTCTATGGACTAAAATCACATTGTTGCAACTTGATGAAAACTGTACACAATGTTCATTTCATCTCAAGTGGTCAGCACAGCAAAAATTCGACATCCAGAGTGCATCAAACATGATTTAGAGCTTGTTTATGGGGAAAAAAAGAAGAGATCAACATCCGACGAGCTTCTCCTTCACGTCTCTATGGATTAAAATGACTGTACACAATGTTCATTTCATCTCAAATGGACATCACAGCAAAAATTGGACATCCAGAGCGCATCAAACATGATTTAGATCTTGTTTATGAAAAAAAAGAAGAGATCAACATCCGTCGAGCTTCTCCTTCACGTCTCTATCGATTAAAATGACATTGTTGCAACTTGATGAAAACTGTCCACAATGTTAATTTCATGTCAAATGGATAGCACAGGAAAAATTGGAAATCCAGAGCACTTCAAACATGATTTAGAGTTTGTTTATGGGAAAAAAAGAAGAGATCTACTTCCGATGAGCTTCTCCTTTACGTCTCTATGGATTAAAATCACAATGTTGCAACTTGATGAACACTGTCCACAATGTTTATTTCATCTCAAATACTAAAATCAGACATCCAGAGTGCATCAATAACATGATTTAGAGCTTGTTATTGTAAAAAAAAGAAGAGATCAACTTCCGACGAGCTTCTCCTTCACGTCTCTATGGATTAAAATCACAATGTTGCAACTTGATTGATGAAAACTGTCCACAATGTTTATTTCATCTCAAATGGATAGCACAGCAAAAATTGGACATCCAGAGCGCATCAAGCATGATTTTGAGCTTGTTTATGGAAAACATGTTTTTTTTCTGCATTTCAATGTTGCAATTTGCTGAAAACTGTCCACAATGTTCATTTCATCTCAAATACAAAAATCGGACATCCAGAGGGCATCAAAAACATGATTTAGAGCTTGTTATTGTAAAAAAATCAAGAGATCAACATCCGACGAGCTTCTCCTTCACGTCTCTATAGATTAAAATCACAATGTTGCGACTTGATGAAAACTGTCCACAATGTTAATTTCATCTCAAATATATTGCAAAGAAAAAATTGGACATCCAGAACGCATCAAACATGATTTAGAGCTTGTTTATGGGGAAAAAAAGAAGAGATCAACATCCGACGACCTTATCCTTTACGTCTCTATGGACTAAAATCACATTGTTGCAACTTGATGAAAACTGTCCACAATGTTCATTTCATCTCAAGTGGTCACAATGTTCATTTCATCTCACAAAAATTCGACATCCAGAGTGCATCAAACATGATTTAGAGCTTGTTTATGGGGAAAAAAAGAAGAGATCAACATCCGACGAGCTTCTCCTTCACGTCTCTATGGATTAAAATGACTGTACACAATGTTCATTTCATCTCAAATGGACATCACAGCAAAAATTGGACATCCAGAGCGCATCAAACATGATTTAGATCTTGTTTATGAAAAAAAGAAGAGATCAACATCCGTCGAGCTTCTCCTTCACGTCTCTATCGATTAAAATGACATTGTTGCAACTTGATGAAAAATGTCCACAATGTTAATTTCATGTCAAATGGATAGCACAGGAAAAATTGGAAATCCAGAGCACTTCAAACATGATTTAGAGTTTGTTTATGGGAAAAAAAGAAGAGATCTACTTCCGATGAGCTTCTCCTTTACGTCTCTATGGATTAAAATCACAATGTTGCAACTTGATGAACACTGTCCACAATGTTTATTTCATCTCAAATACTAAAATCAGACATCCAGAGTGCATCAAAAACATGATTTAGAGCTTGTTATTGTAAAAAAAAGAAGAGATCAACTTCCGACGAGCTTCTCCTTCACGTCTCTATGGATTAAAATCACAATGTTGCAACTTGATTGATGAAAACTGTCCACAATGTTTATTTCATCTCAAATGGATAGCACAGCAAAAATTGGACATCCAGAGCGCATCAAGCATGATTTTGAGCTTGTTTATGGAAAACATGTTTTTTTTCTGCATTTCAATGTTGCAATTTGCTGAAAACTGTCCACAATGTTCATTTCATCTCAAATACAAAAATCGGACATCCAGAGGGCATCAAAAACATGATTTAGAGCTTGTTATTGTAAAAAAAAGAAGAGATCAACTTCCGACGAGCTTCTCCTTCACGTCTCTATGGATTAAAATCACAATGTTGCAACTTGATTGATGAAAACTGTCCACAATGTTTATTTCATCTCAAATGGATAGCACAGCAAAAATTGGACATCCAGAGCGCATCAAGCATGATTTTGAGCTTGTTTATGGAAAACATGTTTTTTTTCTGCATTTCAATGTTGCAATTTGTTGAAAACTGTCCACAATGTTCATTTCATCTCAAATACAAAAATCGGACATCCAGAGGGCATCAAAAACATGATTTAGAGCTTGTTATTGTAAAAAAATCAAGAGATCAACATCCGACGAGCTTCTCCTTCACGTCTCTATAGATTAAAATCACAATGTTGCGACTTGATGAAAACTGTCCACAATGTTAATTTCATGTCAAATGGATAGCACAGCAAAAATTGGACATCCAGAGCGCATCAAACATGATTTTGAGCTTGTTTATGGAAAACTTTTTTTTCTGCATTTCAATGTTGCAATTTGCTGAAAACTGTCCACAATGTTCATTTCATCTCAAATACAAAAATCGGACATCCAGAGGGCATCAAAAACATGATTTAGAGCTTGTTTATGGGGAAAAAAAAGAAGAGATCAACATCCGACGACCTTATCCTTTACGTCTCTATGGACTAAGATCACATTGTTGCAACTTGATGAAAACTGTCCACAATGTTCATTTCATTTCAAGTGGACAGCACAGCAAAAATTCGACATCCAGAGTGCATCAAACATGATTTAGAGCTTGTTTATGGGGAAAAAAAGAAGAGATCAACATCCGACGAGCTTCTCCTTCACGTCTCTATGGATTAAAATGACTGTCCACAATGTTCATTTCATCTCAAATGGACATCACAGCAAAAATTGGACATCCAGAGCGCATCAAACATGATTTAGATCTTGTTTATGGAAAAAAAGAAGAGATCAACATCCGTCGAGCTTCTCCTTCACGTCTCTATGGATTAAAATGACATTGTTGCAACTTGATGAAAACTGCCCACAATGTTCATTTAATCTCAAATACTAAAATCGGACATCCAGAGTGCATCAAAAACATGATTTAGAGCTTGTTAATGTAAAGAAAGTTTGTCCACAATGTTCATTTCATCTCAAATAGATAGCACAGGAAAAATTGGACATCCAGAGCACTTCAAACATGATTTAGAGTTTGTTTATGGGAAAAAAAGAAGAGATCAACTTCCGATGAGCTTCTCCTTTACGTCTCTATGGATTAAAATCACAATGTTGCAACTTGATGAAAACTGTCCACAATGTTAATTTCATGTCAAATGGATAGCACAGCAAAAAATTGGACATCCAGAGCGCATCAAACATGATTTTGAGCTTGTTTATGGAAAACATGTTTTTTTTCTGCATTTCAATGTTGCAATTTGCTGAAAACTGTCCACAATGTTCATTTCATCTCAAATACAAAAATCGGACATCCAGAGGGCATCAAAAACATGATTTAGAGCTTGTTTATGGGAAAAAAAAGAAGAGATCAACATCCGACGACCTTATCCTTTACGTCTCTATGGACTAAGATCACATTGTTGCAACTTGATGAAAACTGTCCACAATGTTCATTTCATTTCAAGTGGATAGCACAGCAAAAAATTGGACATCCAGAGCGCATCAAACATGATTTTGAGCTTGTTTATGGAAAACATGTTTTTTTTCTGCATTTCAATGTTGCAATTTGCTGAAAACTGTCCACAATGTTCATTTCATCTCAAATACAAAAATCGGACATCCAGAGTGCATCAAAAACATGATTTAGATCTTGTTATTGTAAAAAAAACAAGAGATCAACATCCGACGAGCTTCTCCTTCACGTCTCTATAGATTAAAATCACAATGTTGCGACTTGATGAAAACTGTCCACAATGTTCATTTCATGTCAAATGGATAGCACAGCAAAAATTGGACATCCAGAGCGCATCAAACATGATTTTGAGCTTGTTTATGGAAAACTTTTTTTTCTGCATTTCAATGTTGCAATTTGCTGAAAACTGTCCACAATGTTCATTTCATCTCAAATACAAAAATCGGACATCCCAGAGGGCATCAAAAACATGATTTAGAGCTTGTTTATGTAAAAAAAAGTTTATCCACATTGTTCATTTCATGACAAATGGATAGCACAGCAAAAATTGGACATCTAGAGCGCATCAAACATGATTTTGAGCTTGTTTATAGGGGAAAAAAAGAAGAGATCAACATCCGACGAGCTTCTCCTTCACTTCTCTATAGATTAAAGTCACAATGTTGCGACTTGATGAAAACTGTCCACAATGTTAATTTCATGTCAAATGGATAGCACAGCAAAAATTGGACATCCAGAGCGCATCAAACATGATTTTGAGCTTGTTTATGGAAAACTTTTTTTTCTGCATTTCAATGTTGCAATTTGCTGAAAACTGTCCACAATGTTCATTTCATCACAAATACAAAAATCAGACATCCAGAGGGCATCAAAAACATGATTTAGAGCTTGTTTATGTAAAAAAAAATTTATCCACATTGTTCATTTCATCTCAAATATATTGCAAAGAATAAATTGGACATCCAGAACGCATCAAACATGATTTAGAGCTTGTTTATGGGAAAAAAAAAAAAAAAGAAGAGATCAACATCCGACGACCTTATCCTTCACGTCTCTATGGACTAAAATCACATTGTTGCAACTTGATGAAAACTGTCCACAATGTTCATTTCATCTCAAATGGACAGCACAGCAAAAATTTGACATCCAGAGTGCATCAAACATGATTTAGAGCTTGATTCAACATCCGACGAGTTTCTCCCTCACGTCTCTATGGATTCAAATCACAATGTTGCGACTTGATGAAAACTGTCAATGTTTATTTCATCTCAAATACTAAAATCAGACATTGCATCAAACATGATTTTGAGCTTGTTATTGTAAAAAAATGAAGAGATCAAAACTGTCTCTATGGATTAAAATCAATGTTCTGATGAAAACTGTCCACAATTTCATTTCATCTCAAATACAAAAATCGGACATCCAGAGCTCATCAAACATGATTTAGAGCTTGTTTATAGGAAAAAAAGAAGAGATCAACATCCGACGAGTTTCTCCCTCACGTCTCTATGGATTCAAATCACAATGTTGCGACTTGATGAAAACTGTCCACAATGTTCATTTCATGACAAATGGATAGCACAGCAAAAATTGGACATCTAGAGCGCATCAAACATGATTTTGAGCTTGTTTATAGGGCAAAAAAAGAAGAGATCAACATCCGACGAGCTTCTCCTTCACTTCTCTATAGATTAAAGTCACAATGTTGCGACTTGATGAAAACTGTCCACAATGTTAATTTCATGTCAAATGGATAGCACAGCAAAAATTGGACATCCAGAGCGCATCAAACATGATTTTGAGCTTGTTTATGGAAAACTTTTTTTTCTGCATTTCAATGTTGCAATTTGCTGAAAACTGTCCACAATGTTCATTTCATCACAAATACAAAAATCAGACATCCAGAGGGCATCAAAAACATGATTTAGAGCTTGTTTATGTAAAAAAAAATTTATCCACATTGTTCATTTCATCTCAAATATATTGCAAAGAATAAATTGGACATCCAGAACGCATCAAACATGATTTAGAGCTTGTTTATGGGGAAAAAAAGAAGAGATCAACATCCGACGACCTTATCCTTTACGTCTCTATGGACTAAAATCACATTGTTGCAACTTGATGAAAACTGTCCACAATGTTCATTTCATCTCAAGTGGACAGCACAGCAAAAATTTGACATCCAGAGTGCATCAAACATGATTTAGAGCTTGTTTATGGGGAAAAAAAGAAGAGATCAACATCCGACGAGTTTCTCCCTCACGTCTCTATGGATTCAAATCACAATGTTGCGACTTGATGAAAACTGTCCACAATGTTTATTTCATCTCAAATACTAAAATCAGACATCCAGAGTGCATCAAACATGATTTTGAGCTTGTTATTGTAAAAAAATGAAGAGATCAACTTCCGACGAGCTTCTCCTTCACGTCTCTATGGATTAAAATCACATTGTTGCAACCTGATGAAAACTGTCCACAATGTTCATTTCATCTCAAATACCAAAATCGGACATCCAGAGCTCATCAAACATGATTTAGAGCTTGTTTATAGGAAAAAAAGAAGAGATCAACATCCGACGAGTTTCTCCCTCACGTCTCTATGGATTCAAATCACAATGTTGCGACTTGATGAAAACTGTCCACAATGTTCATTTCATGACAAATGGATAGCACAGCAAAAATTGGACATCTAGAGCGCATCAAACATGATTTTGAGCTTGTTTATAGGGCAAAAAAAGAAGAGATCAACATCCGAAGAGCTTCTCCTTCACTTCTCTATAGATTAAAGTCACAATGTTGCGACTTGATGAAAACTGTCCACAATGTTAATTTCATGTCAAATGGATAGCACAGCAAAAAATTGGACATCCAGAGCGCATCAAACATGATTTTGAGCTTGTTTATGGAAAACATGTTTTTTTTCTGCATTTCAATGTTGCAATTTGCTGAAAACTGTCCACAATGTTCATTTCATCTCAAATACAAAAATCGGACATCCAGAGTGCATCAAAAACATGATTTAGATCTTGTTATTGTAAAAAAAACAAGAGATCAACATCCGACGAGCTTCTCCTTCACGTCTCTATAGATTAAAATCACAATGTTGCGACTTGATGAAAACTGTCCACAATGTTCATTTCATGTCAAATGGATAGCACAGCAAAAATTGGACATCCAGAGCGCATCAAACATGATTTTGAGCTTGTTTATGGAAAACTTTTTTTTCTGCATTTCAATGTTGCAATTTGCTGAAAACTGTCCACAATGTTCATTTCATCTCAAATACAAAAATCGGACATCCCAGAGGGCATCAAAAACATGATTTAGAGCTTGTTTATGTAAAAAAAAGTTTATCCACATTGTTCATTTCATGACAAATGGATAGCACAGCAAAAATTGGACATCTAGAGCGCATCAAACATGATTTTGAGCTTGTTTATAGGGGAAAAAAAGAAGAGATCAACATCCGACGAGCTTCTCCTTCACTTCTCTATAGATTAAAGTCACAATGTTGCGACTTGATGAAAACTGTCCACAATGTAAGGGAATTCACCCCCGTAGTGGACAAAAATGAATGGCAAATTATTGGCATTGGACAAACCATGTACACATTGGCCAATACCACCCAAAGCGGCATTGATTCATGCAAAGTTTACTTCTATTGCCATATGGGTATTGCCAGTTGTAACACTTCAAAAATCCAACAGGTGGCGATTGCACTCCACCATGGTTTTTCATATTGGTATTGGACTCCAAGTCAACATCCAAAAGCCAAATTTTGAAAAAACGAATTTTTTGAAAAAAACGTATCACCCCTTAAAAAAGTGCTTTCTGGACCGTTTTTTGAAATTCTTTTGCTTTTTTTGACAATTACACATGTATAAGAACTGTATGAAAATACTTTTGTCCAATTTTATTATCATAATTTTTTAAATTTTTTTACTTGCGCATATTGCATATGTTTTGTCCATTTGCAATATGATTTCATAGGAAGTCAGAAGTCAAAAGTCAAAAATTATAAAATTTCATAAAAAACTTCACACACCCCTAAAAAAGTGCTTTCTGGACCGTTTTTCGAAATTTTTTCGCATTTTGTGTCAGTTACACACGTATAAGAACTGTATCAACATACTTTAGTCATATTTTATTATCATAAGCTTCTCCTTTTTTTTTTTTTTTACTTGCGCATATTGCATGTGTTTTGTCCATCTGCAATATGATTTCATAGGAAGTCAGAAGTCAAAAGTCAAAAATTATTAAATTTCATAAAAAACTTCACACACCCCTAAAAAAGTGCTTTCTGGACCGTTTTTCGAAAAATTTTCGAATTTTGTGTCAGTTACACAAGTATAAGAACTGTATCAACATACTTTAGTCATATTTTATTATCATAATGTTTTTTTTTTTTGCTTGTGCATAAGGCATATGTTTTGTGGGGGCCAAATGTCATAAGAAATTTGACATGCTCAAAAATCCTTCAGAAATGCAAAATTGACTGGCCTGATGAACTCGGGATGGCCGGGCAGTGATTGTTGTTCCTTTCAATCACTCGTGGTGTTGATTTCATCATGTCCATTTGTTTATGTTTTCTCACTTTTGCAAAGTCACTGTGCATTTGCCATATGGTTAACTGGGCAGTCACCATCACCAATTTGTCATGCCATAAAAATCATGCAGGAATGCCAAATTGACTGGCCCGATGAACTCGGGATGGCTGGGCAGTGATTCTGGAACCTCTCCATCGCTCGTTTGGCTTGATTTCAGAATGTCGCTTTTGGTGATGGTACCTCACCGCTTAAACATATTGCTAATGGACAAGAGTCACCTGCAAGTCACCGTCCATCAGTCAATTTGATATCATTCAAAGCTAACTATTGGAGGCACTGTCAGTCTCTACGCACCCCAATGATACGTCCCTCCATCCATGTTGTGTATCTGTGTGATTTAGTTTTCCTTTGAATTTTTATGGGAAAAATGACTGATTTACAGTTCATGGGGGTTGCCTAATCATATATATGAAGTTTTGGAAAGATCTGATTTTTTAACCCCTCCAAACAGCCCCTGAGACACCAATTATGGCACTTCCGGTTGGCACAGGAAGCTGTAACTCAACATACATCCTCATTGGGGTATTCCATTAGAGAATCCTGAGTTTTAAGTCTTTACCATGAAAACTGACTGATTTACACAGGGTTCAATGCACTATGTCCATCAAACTGCAGGCAGTGTATGGGTATACACTTTTAGGGCGATTTGAACCACTTCCGGTTGGTCCAGGAAGCTTAGAATCGACACAGGTAGACCTTATAGTGGTCTGATGGACTGGTACCAAAGACAGGTTCATACAACATTCATAACCCATATAGACTCCAGGTTGTATTTAGTGGAGCAGCCAATATATTCCTATGGGGAGTGAAGTCAATGAACACTGTTTTTATGTAAACACCTTCTTTTGACTGTGAAGGGTTAATGTCACACAGTCAAGGATAGGCTTGGACAGATCAGGAGGACCTTAGGAACAGTCCTGTGGTTGAATTGTCTTTCTAAACCTAACGGTTCCGCCGCTGTCACCCAAAATCAAATGACGTACTGGTGAAGGCTTCATATTGGGCCTATTTTTCTCATGGTCGCCGCGCTCAGACCGAGCGAGCTACGGTCAAGCGGGGCACCTCGTTGGACTCGGCATAGTCTGGACACTATGGTGATGCCATTGTTTGTGTTGATTTCAGAATGTCCATTTGGTCATGTTTTCTCACTTTTGCAAAGTCACTGTGCATTTGCCATATGGTTAACTGGGCAGTCACCATCACCAATTTGTCATGCCATAAAAATCATGCAGGAATGCCAAATTGACTGGCCCGATGACATAGGGATGGCTGGGCAGTGATTTTGGTACCTCTCCATCGCTCGTTTGGGTTGATTTCAGAATGTCGCTTTTGGTGATGGTACCTCACTGTTAAAACATATTGCAAATGTTCCTTACTTTTGCAAAGTCACTGAAAATTTGTGCAGGAATGCCAAATTGACTGGCCCGATGAACTCGGGATGGCTTGGCAGTGATACTGGTACCTCTCCATCGCTCGTTTGGGTTGATTTCAGAATGTCGCTTTTGGTGATGGTACCTCACTGTTAAAACATATTGCAAATGTTCCTTACTTTTGCAAAGTCACTGAAAATTTGTGCAGGAATGCCAAATTGACTGGCCCGATGAACTCGGGATGGCTTGGCAGTGATTCTGGTACCTCTCCATCACTCGTTAGGGTCGATTCCAGAATGTCCATTTGGTGATTTTTCTCACTCTTTCAAAGTCACTGTGCATTTGCCATATGGTTAACTGGGCAGTCACCATCACCAATTTGTCATGCCATAAAAATCATGCAGGAATGCCAAATTGACTGGCCCGATGACCTCAGGATGGCTGGGCAGTGATACTGGTACCTCTCCATTGCTCGTTTGGGTTGATTTCAGAATGTCGCTTTTGGTGATGGTACCTCACTGTTAAAACATATTGCAAATGTTCCTTACTTTTGCAAAGTCACTGAAAATTTGTGCAGGAATGCCAAATTGACTGGCCCGATGACCTCGGGATGTCTGGGCAGTGATTATGGTACCTCTCCATCGCTCGTTAGGGTTGATTCCAGAATGTCCATTTGGTGATTTTTCTCACTCTTTCAAAGTCACTGTGCATTTGCCATATGGTTAACTGGGCAGTCACCATCACCAATTTGTCATGCTATAAAAATCATGCAGGAATGCCAAATTGACTGGCCCGATGACCTCAGGATGGCTGGGCAGTGATACTGGTACCTCTCCATCGCTCGTTTGGGTTGATTTCAGAATGTCGCTTTTGGTGATGGTACCTCACTGTTAAAACATATTGCAAATGTTCCTTACTTTTGCAAAGTCACTGAAAATTTGTGCAGGAATGCCAAATTGACTGGCCCGATGACCTCGGGATGTCTGGGCAGTGATTATGGTACCTCTCCATCGCTCATTAGGGTTGATTCCAGAATGTCCAT
>NW_027016827.1:0-3828 GCF_036934945.1 Oncorhynchus masou masou
ACCCAAAATGTAATGACATTCTGCGATTGTCATTAGGCCTAAATTAATTGACGAGTCTTGCTGACAAATGGTAATTTTTTGTCAAAGGAAAAGTCGGTACACCTGAAACGGGGCAGACATACGGGATACAAATGCAGCTGTGTTGGTCTTGAGCTCATGAAACTTTGTTGCAAGTTCGCTAGCGGGCTGAAACCGGGCGATACTATGTAGCAAGTTAGCTAGCGAAAGCTCAAGACAGACATAGTGCCTGTGCCCAAGAACACTAAGGTTACCTGCCTAAATTACTACCGACCCGTAGCACACACTTCTGTAGCCATGAAGTGCTTTGAAAGGCTGATCATGGCTCACATCAACACCATTAACCCAGAAACCCTAGACCCACTCCAATTGCATACCGCCCCAACAGATCCACAGATGATGCAATCTATATTGCACTCCACACTGCCCTTTCCCACCTGGACAAACGGAACACCTATGTGAGAATGCTTTTCATTGACCACAGCTCAGCGTTCAACACCATAGTGCCCTCAAAGCTCATCAATAAGCTAAGGACCCTGGGACTAAACACCTCCTTCGGCAACTGGATCCTGGACTTCCTGACGGGCCGCCCCCAGGTGGTAAGGGTAGGTAACAACACATCCGCCATGCTGATCCTCAACACAGGGGCTCCTCAGGGGTGCATGCTCAGTCTCCTCCTGTACTCTCTGTTCACTCATGACTGCACGGCCAGGCACGACTCCAACACCATCATTAAGTTTGCTGATGACACAACAGTGGTAGGCCTGATCACCAACAACGACGAGACAGCCTATAGGGAGGAGGTCAGAAATCTGGCCGTGTGGTGCACGGACACAACCTCTCCCTCAACGTGATCAAGACAAAGGAGATGATTGTGGACTACAGGAAAAAGAGGACCGAGCACTCCCCCATATTCATTGACGGGGCTGCAGTGGAGCAGGTTGAGAGCGTCAAGTTCCTTGGTGTCCACATCACAACAAACTAACATATGGTCCAAGCACACCAAGACAGTCATGAAGAGGGCACGACAAAAACCTATTCCCCCTCAGGAGACTGAAAAGATTTGGCATGGGTCCTCAGATCCTCAAAAGTTCTACCGCTGCTCCATTGAGAGCATTTCTGACTGGTTGCATCACTGCCTGGTATGGCAGCTGCTCGGCCTCCGACTGCAAGGCACTACAGAGGGTTGTGCGAACGGCCCAGTACATCACTGGGGCCAAGCTTCCTGCCATCCAGGACCTCTATACCAGGCGGTGTCATGGGAAGGTCCTAAAAATTGTCAAAGACTTCTGCCACCCTAGTCATCGACTGTTCTCTCTGCTACAGCGCGGCAAGCGGTACCGGAGCGCCAAGTCTAGATCCAAAAGGCTTCTTAACAGCTTCTACCCCCAAGCCATAAGACACCTGAACACCTAATCAAATGGCTACCCATCCTGTACCGGTACCCCCCTGTATATAGTCTCTCTATTGTTATTTTACTGCTGCTCTTTAATTACATGTTACTTTTATTTCTTATTCTTATCCATATTTTTTTAACTGCATTGTTGGTTAGGGGCTCATAAGTAAGCATTTCACTGTAAGTTGTATTACACCTGTTGTATTCGCCGCATCTATCTATCTATCTATCTATCTATTCGGCGCATGTGACTAATAACATTTGATTTGATTTGATTTGAAAGCAGCAGACATGCGAATAGACAGAGATTAATGTGATTGAAAGAACCTGAACCAACTGTCACTGGTTTAAACCATGAAAGAAAAGCGGGGTCTGTTCATTTAATTGGGAATAAGCTTTTATTTTCATGTTATTCACTGCAGCAGTACAAAATCACATTTTAAACAAATAGGAGAATGGTTAAATTAGAGACCCCCCTAAAGTTTGACTTTTGTTGCATTGAGAGGAGCTCATGTCTCATTCGGTGGGGGCTGAGCCCCTCCAGCCCCCTGTAATTCGTACACTGCTTTCACATTTTCCGCACCAGTTCAAACAGGATACAACAAGGTGGACTAACAGAGAAATATGTGCCACATTTTTTGTCAATAAGACAACATATTGAACAGGAAAATAATTAACTTGGAAGCCCACCCAAAATATCCCTTGTCGCAGGCCTTTCAGGATAGTCAGTTAATGACAAACTCTTATTTCCAATGACGGCCTACGAACAGTGGGTTAACTGCCTTGTTCAGGGGCAGAACAACCGATTTTTACCTTGTCAGCTCAGGTATTCAATCTAGCAACCTTTCGGTTGCTAGTTTACCTGTCGCCCCTGATATGCCAACTATGATTCAATTTTTGTCACACTAGAAAAACATACTTGACTGGAATATCATACATGACTAGCCGTTACTGACACTTAAAATGGATTTTTTAAATCCAGACCCTGGAGAATGTTTACGTTGTGTGAGTCGCAGGCTTGCAAGTTGTCATAAATTCTTGGGACTTGGCATAAAAAAGTGGCACACAATTTTTTTTTAAGTCAGTAGCTCAACCTGAATAAATCTATGTTCCTAACAAGGAATTGTGGAAAAGTATCACAATCACATAGGCCTTTTCTCATTTGGCCAAAAGTCTGTCCTCCACCGTCTCTCCTCCTTAACCCAGAAACTGATAACTGGTTGAGTGATTGAGGAGATGTCTGTTCGTTAGTAGGCGAATGGAAGAGTGTCCTCTTCTCCTCAATAGCCACCTTTCATCGAGGATAGTCTTGTGTATCAGGCTTGGGTGGTATCCAGATTGTCATACCAACATACTTACCTTGTGCCATACCGGGATATTTGGTAATACCGGCACTGAACACATTGTTTTTAAACCCCACTGATACTCTGTTATCCGAAGATTAAAAATGCTAAGAAGTACATGTAAAATCCCATTGAGAATGCTAACTAAATGCTAACGAGTGCAATGTGAACATTTTGTATAGTTTCTAACATAAAGTATACAAGTAACAAACAAAAAAATGCTACCCACAGTTTGCTACTCACAGTTTGCTCTTGATCCAGGAGGATATTTTCTACTGTTACCAAGCAAATGCTTGATTTGGGAAGAAGTTAACCACTTAGCTAGATAGCTAACTAGCTACTAAATTAGCAAACCAAATGTACAACTGCAGAGCATTTAGCACATTTTAGACAGTTAACTTAATAGTTATAAGATATCTAGCTGGCAAACATTTAGTTGTGAAGTCCATCCTGTAATTAGATCACCTGGCGCATACTGCACAACAATGAGTGACTCTCATCATTGTGTGCTTGTAAACAAAGACCACCTGACAAAACGGCTGGGGACTACGATAAGCTTCATAATAATGTAACAGGTGAAATAACCTAACGTTTTGCACAAGTTGATTGCAGGTATTTACTTAGAAAGTAGCCACAAATATTCACATGTATTAAAAACACTTCAAAGACATAGTTTCAACGGTATTGATGGTATTGAGAAACCATCCCGTGGCTTTTTCCATATACCTCGGTGTCACGCCCTGGTCAAAATATATTATATGTTTATCTTCATTTATTGGGTCAGGCCAGGGTGTGACATGGGTTTATTGTGGTGTGTTTCGTCTTGGGGTTTTGTGGGGTGTATAGCGTAGTCTATGGCTGCCTGAGGCGGTTCTCAATCAGAGTCAGGTGATTATCGTTGTCTCTGATTGGGAACCATATTTAGGCAGCCATATTCTTTGAGTGTTTCATGGGTGATTGTTCCTGTCTCTGTGTTTATATTCATCAGATAGGCTGTTCACGTTTCCGTCTGTTGTTTTTGTACGTTTCAGTTATTTCATGTCTCGTCATTTTTCATCAATAAACATGAGT
>NW_027016827.1:4328-25000 GCF_036934945.1 Oncorhynchus masou masou
GATTTTCACCTGTGAGGGGAGAAGGAGAGAAAACACAGGATACACACACACACACACACACAGGATACCTGTATCCGTAGCAATGGTCTTGGGCGGTGTGTCACAGCATCATCGGACTGAGCTTGTTGTCATTGCAGGCAATCTCAACGCTGTGCGTTACAGGGAAGACATCCTCCTCCCTCATGTGGTACCCTTCCTGCAGGCTCATCCTGACATGACCCTCCAGCATGACAATGCCACCAGCCATACTGCTCGTTCTGTGAGTGATTTCCTGCAAGACAGGAATGTCAGTGTTCTACCATGCCCAGCAAAGAGCCCGGATCTCAATCCCATTGAGCACGTCTGGGACCTATTGGATCGGAGGGTGAGGGCTAGGGCCATTCCCTCCAGAAATGTCCGGGAACTTGCAGGTGCCTTGGTGGAAGACTGGGGTAACATCTCACTGCAAGAACTGGCAAATCTGGTGCAGTCCACGAGGAGGAGATGCACTGCAGTACTTAATGCAGCTGGTGGCCACACCAGATACTGACTGTTACTTTTGATTTTGACCCCCCCCTTTGTTCAGGGACACATTATTCCATTTCTGTTAGTCACATGTCTGTGGAACTTGTTCAGTTTATGTCTGTTGTTGAATCTTGTTATGTTCATACAAATATTTACACATGTTAAGTTTGCTGAAAATAAACGCAGTTGACAGTGAGAGGATGTTTCTTTTTTTGCTGAGTTTATTTGCCACTGCTCAACTAAATACATCTCAGTTGACCAAAATGGGGCCAGCCCTAGTAGGGAGGTATATTTTTTCTGTTTGTCAAGATTGATGTAGTCCATTATTTGTGGTGTTGAACATGCAAGCCATGATATTGAAGTGCCCCAAGTCATTATGCTTGGATAATTGATTTAATCATTGGCACAGAAACCTGTTGGTGGAAAATGTGTTGCTTGTTTTATATAATTATAAATTTATAATTATAAATGTAGATTTTATGATTTCCACCTTTCCAGCTGATAATTGATCATAGTGTAATGATTACCGCCCCGTGGCACTTTCGATGGTAGCCATGAAGTGCTTTGAAAGGCTGGTCATGGCTCACATCAACAGCATCCTCCCAGACACCCTAGATTCACTCTCAATTCGCACACCGCCCCAACAGATTCACAGATGACGTAATCTCAACCGCACTCCACACTGCTCTTTCTCACCTGGACAAAAGGAACACCTATGTGAAAATACTTTTCATTGACTACAGCTCAGCGTTCAACACCATAGCGCCCACGAAGCTCATCACTAAGCTAAGGACTCTGGGACTAAACACCTCCCTCTGCAACTGGATCCTGGACTTCCTGACAAGCCACCCCCAGGTGGTAAGAGTATGCATCAACACGTCTGCCACGCTGATCCTTAACACTGGGGCCCCTCAGGGGTGTGTACTTAGTCCCCTCCTGTATTCCCTGTTCACCCACGACTGCGTGGCCAAACACGACTCCAAGACCATCATTAAGTTTGCTGACGAAACAACAGTGTCTGATCACCGACAAAGATGAGACGGCCTATAGGGAGGAGATCAGACAACTGGCAGTGTGTTGCCAGGACAACAACCTCTCCCTCAATGTGAGCACGAAAAAGGAGCTGATCGTGGACTACAGGAAAGGGTGGGCCGAACAGGCCCCCATTAACATCGACGGGGCTGTAGTGCAGCGGGTCGAGAGTTTCAAGTTTCTTGGTGTCCACATCACCAACGAACTATCATGGTCCTAACATACAAATACAGTCGTGAGGAGGGCACGACAAAACCTTTTCCCTCTCAGGAAACTGAAAAGATTTGGCATGGGTCCCCAGATTCTCAAAAGGTTCTACAGCGGCACCATCGAGAGCATCCTGACCGATTGCATCATCGCCTGGTATGGCAACTGCTCGGCATCTGACCGTAAGGCGCTACAGAGGGTAGTGCGAATGGACCAATACATCACTGGGGCCAAGCTTCCTGCCATCCAGGACCTATATAATAGGCAGTGCCAGAGGAAAGCCCATAAAATTGTCAGAAACTCCAGTCACCCAAGTTATAGACTATTTTCTCTGCTACCGCATGGAAAGCGGTACCGGAGTGCCAAGTCTAGGACCAAAAGGCTCCTCAACAGCTTGTACCCCCAAGCCATAAGACTGCTGAACAATTTATAAAATCACCACCCAGACAATTTACATTGACCCCCCTCCCTTTTGTACACTTGCTATTTGTTTGTTACCTATGCATTGTCACTTCGCCCCCACCTACATGTACAGATTACCTCAACTAGCCTGTACCCACGCACACTAACTCGGTAACTGGTTCCCCCTTTATATAGCCTTGTTATTCTCATTGTGTTACTTTTATTACTTTTTAATTGAGTCTACTTGGTAAATATTTTCTTCTTGAACTGCACTGTTGGTTAAGGGCTTGTAAGGAAGCATTTTATGGTAAAGTCTACACTTGTTGTATTCGGCACATGTGACAAATAAAATTTGATTTGATGAAACAGGCCGGAAGAGTGAGCTCTTCTGTGATGGTTGGCGAACCCTCAACCTTCTGAACCGTAGCCATGCGTGGGATACCACGGCAGCAGAGAAGTTTTGGGGTATCAGAGAATTTAGTTTAAAAGAACAGGGATTTTTTGGGAGAATGGGATCCAGCCTCCCAGCCTGACGGGCTGGAGTAGGTTATGTTGGGGCCAAAGTAGTGGGAAGGTGTGTTGGGGGTAGTGGTGAATATATATATAGGGTTAGATGGCGGTGCAATTTCAATCCCCCCATTTATTTTGTGGGCAAATGTGCTATGCACTTTCCAAACAGTGAAAGGCAGCAAAATGCAACATAAAGTCTAGTCATATGAAAAATTAAAGTGCAATGAGGTTCTCTTGAAGCTAGTGGGAGCACGCGACCAACATCACCTGCCTAACCAGAATGTGCAACACTGGAGTTTTCCATTTGGCCACAGCTACACGTCCACAAACCAAACAATCAGCAAAGTGTCGTGCAGTTGACACCAACCAGGGTCAGTGTACCTTTTGGCCAATGGATTTTGCAGTATAACGTGGAACCTGACACTCCAAAGCGGAGTAGCCCACTGTTAGCAAAAATACAAGTCTAGTTTACTCATTTTAAACAGTGGAAAACGGAATACCAGAAACCAACGCTCCACAGTTGACACTCGAGGACTACATTTATGTTTTTGGGTTGTGTTGCTTTAGCTAGCAAAACTTGCACACCACCGTGGGGACAGTTGGCTAAAGTAGCAACCCAAACGAATAGTCTACGAAGTCAAATCATACCGTACGAGGAAGAGGGCTGCAAAATCATACTTGACCCTATGAGGTAGGCTTGCTTACACTTATGTGGAATTCATAGCTATGTCTAAATAGCTAGCTATATTCAATTGTACTTGCATTAGCTAGATAACTAACGTTGCTTCATATCCCATCGTTAGTAATTGCAACATCATCGACAGCAACAAACCACGGGTAGTTAGCGTTAGCACGAAGCCGTCCCAACGTTCTTGGTCGCGCAGCTAACAAACGTTAGCTAGCTATATAACGTTTCTATCGTTAGCTAGCTATGATTTTACGTTTGCAAGTAGATCACTAACGTTAGCTGGTTACCTGTAACGATAACTAACGAACGTTAGTTGGAAAAATGATCAACAGCGCTAGCTAGGTAGCCTAACTACAGTAGCTCCCTAACTTATAACGTAAGCTAACGTTAACCGACTCAGATAGTTTGCCTCATAGACCAACTAACGTTACCGTCGCTAACTAAGTTATCACTTTGAAGTGGACAATGCAAGCCAAGACTAACGGAGTACTGTAACGTTAGTAAAGTTAAAGGACAATTACGCGTTAACGTTAGCTACGAGGCTGTAACGCGTTAGCTAGCTATCTGTGTTAAAATTCAAAAATATTTGGTTAAAGCGACTTTCTAGACAGAAGTGGGATTGAAGTTGGTTGCTAGCTACCAGAGATCATGTTACGTTGCTAGTCAGCTAGCCAGACAACGTCACCAAGCTAACCAGGTTAGCAATGTACTTTTTTATTCTAGTTTATTGGCCAACCTGTACTTTCATTTGTTGTGAAACTATAACGTTAAGTTGAGGGTTTCGTCATGTTTTGGTAGCTAAATTAGTTAGCGAGGTTAGGTATCACGTGACCAACATCATACCATGGGTTATGCATTTTTGTATCGACTTTTCTACCTTCCTCTTCTCGTTACTATCTGCCCTTACACCCTATGCTATAGTAGAATCAAACATTTGTTACAAAAGCGAGAGTTTGCGACGAAGTAGGCTACTTGAATGCCATTTACAGAAGATATGAGTGATAATTTGGGGGGAGCCTTTGATCATGACGCTCAGTTCCATTACACAAGTCATTGGACAAAGGCGTCTTCTGTAAGGGGGAGTTTTGTTAAGAGATGCGATGCTTGGTCTGAATATTAATGTAGGGTTTCCACCACTTCCGAATTCCCCAGTCGAAGTTCCGCCCCCACGCCCAGGGGGTTGTGGGAACTGAGCGTCGCAAACCCTGCAGGCAGAGCTAAAGGCTGCAGTCCAAACACGTTATGTTCACCCCCTCAGCCCTCGCAATTGCTACTTTCCCTTGGAGGAATCCCCGTCGAAACTGAATGCAGTTTGATTGCCATTTTAAGTGCGAGGTTCAACTCACTAACGGTGCATTAATAGCTTTAGGTTGGTTGTTTTTAAGCTCAACTTCAAGCTTTCCACCAAGGACGTTGCCTCCGATCATCACTCTCCCTTGCTTGGTCAAGGGACATTTAATGTAGCTATGTAAAACGTCATTCAAGGGCTGAGAATTTAGGGCCAAGGGCAGTCTACTTTTAATTTGGACTGCTGCCATAGTCCAAAGTGCACGTGGCCACTGCGTTAACCAATCAGTTAAGGAGCAGATGTTCAGATCTTCTGTTCATGAAACAGTTGTTCCGGGCAAGCACAACCAAAAAATATGGAGGAAATGCAATCATTGCTGTGTCTGGTTTTCCAATTCTATATAATTTTGCTTTGCGAGAATACAGAGACAAAATCATAAGGCCATGGAGAAGGATTCCAGATATTGTTGGAGTTGATGGTGGGTGAAGAGAGATTTGCACAAGAATGTTTGCATGTGCAGCTAGCTAGCTATAAACACCAAGCAACCTGAACCTCAAAACTGTGATCAAAGTCACCATTTTTAAATGTGCTGAGTAAATTATATTGTGAAATTTTCCCACCCAAGAATAGAAATCCCAGTTACATGCATTATACCATTGTAAATTATACACTAAGCTTGAATTTATCATGTAATATGCTACCAATTGGATTATGGTAATTTAACATTAGGATTTTCATATATTTAAGCAATCAGACCTGGGGGTGTGTGGTCTGATATACCACGGCTGTCAGCCAATCAGCATTCAGGGCTTGAACAACTCAGTTTATAATAAGGCTTATGGCTCCTTCTTTATACTTCTTGTCATGACATTGATGATTATAGCTCACTCTCTGTAAAATACACGGGCCTACATGCACATGAATGGGTACTTTGGGTAAAGGGAGTTGTGGCTGTGCAAATCTCTTTAGCCATCAACACCAATATCTCTGCAATCCTCCTCCATGCCGTTGACCTTCTGATTTTGTCTCTATATTCTATGTTCTAAAACCATTTTCAGCAAATAAACAAGGTAGAATTACAATGCTCCCCATGCAACATTATTTTCCTTTTTGATATTTTGAATTAGCATACAAATTGCCAGCTCGTTATTTTCATGTACAGTACCTAGAATACAAGGTTATGTCAGAAATATCATGTAGAAAATCTGGCTCGGGGTTAGCCTCATATACATTATCTACTGGTATGATTTTAAATTGAGAACGTATAGCTAGTGCATCAATATGCAAATGATGTGTGCGTTGAGCTATTCTCTGCTTCAGATGTACAATGACAAGGGGCAGATAGATTGCACATGCCCATTAGGCCAGTTATGCCATTATACTATAGGCTTGTGGCTGCATTGGTGACGCATGCCATTATGATAAGCTGCAAAATGGTTTCACATGGCTGATATCCTGAGAGAGCGACAATCAAAGAAAACCGATTGGGAAGCTCTCAACTTTCTCATTTGAGAAAGCAACACAGAAACACAGACAAATTAAGAGACATCTCATACCTTTTGGGATTAGTGATTAATGAACATTGACACTAGTTCATCTTGAATAATTAAAATATAATTTCAAAATGTACAAATAATTTAACTTATTTATAGATGTTAGACATCTTAGTAAGTAGGCTATTATTATTATTATTATTAAAGCTTAATCTTGGGTGAACAAACAAGTCCATCCCAGAGGTGGCCAACCTTGCTCCACTCCCAAATCTACTGAGTGAACAGACTTCTATTCCAGCCCAGCAATAATACACATTATTATCAACTCATTAGGTTTGATAAGTTGAAATAGGTGTGTTAGTGCTAGGCTGGAACAGAAGACTACCCACCCAGCATTAGGGCTGTCCCCGACAAAAAAAAAACATTCTTAGTCAACCAGGAGTCATCTGTTCTTTCGACCAATGGAATGGTCTACATTTTCAAGTGTTTATTTTTATAGATAGACACACTGTATTTTAATAAAATCAACTATATGTAGGCTACTGAGCTTGTCTGATGCTTTAAGCACATTGATTGATTTGTGTCACTTAATTATTTAATCACAATTAAATGTATTTATAAAGCCCTTCTTACATCAGCTGATGTCACAAAGTGCTGTACAGAAACCCAGCCTAAAACCCCAAACAGCAAGCAATGCAGGTGTAGAAGCACAGTGGCTAGGAAAAACTCCCTAGAAAGGCCAGAACCTAGGAGAAACCTAGAGAGGAACCAGGCTATGAGGGGTGGCCAGTCCTCTTCTGGCTGTGCCAGGTGGAGATTATAACAGAACATGGCCAAGATGTTGAAATGTTCATAAATTACCAGCAGGGTCAAATAATAATAATCACAGTGGTTGTAGAGGGTGCAACAGGTCAGCACCTCAGGAGTAAATGCCAGTTGGCTTTTCATAGCCGATCATTCAGAGTATCTCTACCTCTCCTGCTGTCTCTAGAGTGTTGAAAACAGCAGGTCTGGGACAGGTAGCACGTCCAGTGAACAGGTCAGGGTTCCATTGCCGCAGGCAGAACAGTTGATACTGGAGCAGCAACATGATCAGGTGGACTGGGGACATCAAGGAGCCATCAGACCAGGTTGTCCTGAGGCATAGAGAGAGCATACTTAAATTCACATAGGACACTGGATAAGACAGGAGAAATACTTCAGATATAACAAACTGACCCTAGCCCCCGACACACACTATTGCAGCATAAATACTGGAGGCTGAGACAGGAGGGTTCAAATGACTCGAGGGAGCCAGAGAGCCTAACCAGAAGAAAAAAACTTTTCTCGAACCACCACCTCCCGCTGCTGCTGGCCTTTACAGATTCTGCCATTATGCTCCTGAAGTTGCTGGTAATAGGCTACGGCAGGGGTCGGCAACCTTTTCCATTTGTAGTGCCAATTTATCTTACAATTTCTACCGATCTACGTGTCAGTTATGATTTTCATATGCACATTTCCTTGGAACAGTCTTAATTTATTTTATAATAGTGTCTTTGTATCTCAAAATCATTGTCATGTGTTTAATACAAACTAGATCTAGAGCGTTGTATGAGATGTTCAATTTCTTGGCAATTTCTCGCATGGAATATCTGCAATTTCTCAGAACAAGAAAAGACTGACGAGTTTCAGAAGAACGGTCCTTGTTTCTGGCCATTTTGAGCCTGATGCTCCAGATACTCAACCAGTCCTAAAAAGGCCAGTTTTATTGCTTCTTTAATCAGGACAACAGTTTTCAGCTGTGCTAACACAATTGCAAAAGGGTTTTCTAATGATCAATCAGCCTTTTAAAATGATAAAAAGCAGAATTAGAGATAAAATGAATCACTAACCTTTTGATCATCTTCATCAGATGACACTCATATGACATGTTACACAATACATTTATGTTTTGTTCGATAATATGCATATTTATATCCACAAATCTCGGTTTACATTGACGCCATGTTCAGAAATGCCTCCAAAATATCCAGAGGAATTACAGAAAGCTACGCCAGATAACAGAAATACTCATCATAAACTTTGACTAAAGATAGATGTTCTACATATAATTAAAGATACACTGGTTCTTAATGCAACCGCTGTGTCAGATTTGTTAAAAATGTTACGAAAAAAGCCTACCATGCAATAATCTGTGACGGTGCTCAGACGTAAATATATTTCTCCGCCATGTTGGAGTCAACAGAAATACGAAATTACATCATAAATATTCCCTTTGATGATATTTAATCAGAATGCAGTGCAAGGAGTCCTAGTTCCACAATAAATCGTTGTTTTGTTCCATAATGTCCAATACTAGTGTCCAATTAGCTGCATTTGCTAGCACTTTCAGCTCCCGTGCCCAAAAGCTGACGCTGGTCCAGGAGAACTCGGACAAAAACTTCAAAAAGATATATTCCAGTTCGAATAAACTGGTCAAACTAAGTAGAGAATCAATCTTCAGGATGTTATTTTCATATATATCCAATAAAGTTCCAACTGGAGCATACGTTTTCATCTGCAGCCAAATGGAACGATGGTGACATCCACAGACAAATGCGCCACAGGGAAATTGCATTCTGCTCGGAAAGTGACTCATTCCCCTCCCATTCGGTCAAAGTTCACACCAGAGGCTCCATTCCACAACCTACTGAATGGGGACATCTAGTGGAAGGCGTAGGAAGTGCTAACAGATCCATATCTTATTTGAAAGGCAAGAGGCGATGACTTAAAATTAGACACTCATTCAGAATTTCACTTCCTGTTTGGAAGATTGCCTGCCCTATGAGTTCTGTTATACTCACAGACACAATTCAAACAGTTTTAGAAACGTCAGAGTGTTTTCTATCCAATAGTAATAATAATATGCATATATTAGCAATCTAGGACAGAGTAGGATGCAGTTCACTATGGGCACGCAATTCATCCAAAGTGAAAATACTGCCCCCTATCCCCAACAAGGTTAACCACTGCGCCACCCAGGAGGCCCCGAAAAACTGAGTTTTAATGTATTTGGCTAAGGTGTATGAAAACTTAGACTTCAACTGTATATATACAGTATATATATATATCCTCCGATTAATCGGTTTCTGCCTTTTTTGGTCCTCTAATAAATCCGTATCGGTGTTGAAAAATCATAAATCGGTCGACCTCTAGTCTACCCATACCAAGACAGTCGTGAAGAGGGCACGACAAAACCTTTTCCCCTTTAGGAGATTGCAAAAATTTGGAAAGGGTCCCCAGATCCTGAAAAAGTTATACAGCTGCACCATCGAGAGCATCCTGACCGGTCGCATCACCGTCTGCTTCCTGAGAGGTTTCCGGGATGATGGTGTTGTGAGCCATTACCAGCCTTTCAAAGCATTTCATGGCTGCTGACGTGAGTGCTACGGGACGGTAGTCATTTAGTCAGGTTACCGTCGCTTTTTTGAGCTCAGGGACTATGGTTGTCTGCTTGAAACATGTAGGTATTACAGACTCGACCAGGGAGAGATTGAAAATGTCAGTGAAGACACTTGCCAGTTGGTCAGTGCATGCTCTGAGTACACTTCCTAGTACTCCGTCTGGCCCCGTGGCCTTGTAATAAGAATTTGTTGAATGCATTAACAGAAATTACGTTAACCAAACAAACGTTATAGATTAGAAATGATGGGAATTAAGGTAACTGTACTACTGGTGATACTGGTATGCCATCCCCGCTGCCTCCGCACTGGATTAGTCCACTGAGACGGGCGTCAAACTTGATGTGCCATAATTATATATACAATTATTTAAAAAAATTAAACTGCTCAAGTAAAGAATTCTGTCGACCAACAGCTTTGTGACCAAACAATCGACCAGTCGACTAAATGGGGTCAGCCCTACCCGGCATCAAATCAAATCAAATTTATTTATATAGCCCTTCGTACATCAGCTGATATCTCAATGTGCTGTACAGAAACCCAGCCTAAAACCCCAAACAGCAAGCAATGCAGGTGTAGAAGCACGGTGGCTAGGAAAAACTCCCTAGAAAGGCCAAAACCTAGGAAGAAACCTGGAGAGGAACCAGGCTATGTGGGGTGGCCAGTCCTCTTCTGGCTGTGCCGGGTGGAGATTATAACAGAACATGGCCAAGATGTTCAAATGTTCATAAATGACCAGCATGGTCAATAATAATAAGGCAGGACAGTTGAAACTGGAGCAGCAGCACGGCCAGGTGGACTGGGGACAGCAAGGAGTCATCATGTCAGGTAGTCCTGAGGCATGGTCCTAGGGCTCAGGTCCTCTGAGAGAGAAAGAGAGAATTAGAGAGAGCACACTTAAATTCACACAGGACACCGAGGACAGGAGGAGAAGTACTCCAGATATAACAAACTGACCCTAGCCCCCCGACACATAAACTACTGCAGCATAAATACTGGAGGCTGAGACAGGAGGGGTCAGGAGACACTGTGGCCCCATCCGAGGACACCCCCGGACAGGGCCAAACAGGAAGGATATAACCCCACCCACTTTGCCAAAGCACAGCCCCCACACCACTAGAGGGATATCTTCAACCACCAACTTACCATCCTGAGACAAAGCTGAGTATAGCCCACAAAGATCTCCGCCACGGCACAACCCAAGGGGGGGCGCCAATCCAGACAGGATGACCACATCAGTGAATCAACCCACTCAGGTGACGCACCCCTTCCAGGGATGGTATGAGAGAGCCCCAGTCAGCCAGTGACTCAGCCCCTGTAATATGGTCAGAGGCAGAGAATCCCAGTGGAAAGAGGGGAACCAGCCAGGCAGAGACAGCAAGGGCGGTTCGTTGCTCCAGAGCCTTTCCGTTCACCTTCCCACTCCTGGGCCAGACTACACTCAATCATATGACCAACTGAAGAGATGAGTCTTCAGTAAAGGTTGAGACCGAGTTTGCGTCTCTGACATGGGTAGGCAGACCGTTCCATAAAAATGGAGCTCTATAGAGAAAGCCCTGCCTCCTGCTGTTTGCTTAGAAATTCTAGGGACAATTAGGAGGCCTGCGTCTTGTGACCGTAGCGTACGTGTAGGTATTTACGGCAGGACCAAATCAGGGACATAGGTAGGAGCAAGCCCATGTAATGCTTTGCAGGTTAGCAGTAAACCTTGAAATCAGCCTTTGCTTTGACAGGAAACCAGTGTAGGGAGGCTAGCACTGGAGTAATATGATACATTTTTTTTTTGGTTCGAGTCAGGATTCTAGCAGCCGTATTTAGCACTAACTGAAGTTTATTTAGTGCTTTATCCGGGTAGCCGGAAAGTAGAGCATTGCAGTAGTCTAACCTAGAAGTGACAAAAGCATGGATGAATTTTTCTGCATCATTTTTGGACAGAAAGTTTCTGATTTTTGCGATGTTACGTAGATGGAAAAAAGCTGTCCTTGAAATGGTCTTGATACGTTCTTCAAAAGAGAGATCAGGGTCCAGAGTAACGCTGAGGTTCTTCACAGTTTTATTTGAGACGACTGTACAACCATTAAGATTAATTGTCAGATTCAACAGAGCTAGTCGGAAGACTTCCAGTTTGGTGTGGCGCCATTTCCGTTCCAATTTTCTGAAAGCTTGCTTCAGAGCTCAGGTATTTTCTGTGTACCAGGGAGCTAGTTTCTTATGAGAAATGTTTTTAGGTTTTAGGGGTGCAACTGCATCTCGGGTATTGCGCAAGGTTATATTGAGTTCCTCAGTTAGGTGTGAAACTGATTTTTGTCCTCTGGCGTCCTTGGGTAGACAGAGGGAATCTTGAAGGACATCAAGGAATCTTTGTGTTGTCTGTGAATTTATAGCACAACTTTTGATGTTCCTTGGTTGGGGTCTGAGCAGATTATTTGTTGCAATTGCAAACGTAATAAAATGGTGGTCCGATAGTCCAGGATTATGAGGAAAAACATTAAGATCCACAACATTTATTCCATGGGACAAAACTAGGTCCAGAGTATGACTGTGACAGTGAGTGAGCATACCTCCAGGAGAAGGATTTGCCAGATACAGTTATAAGTTTGTAGCCTACGTTGTGTGACTTGTAACTATTGTTGTATACAACATTTTCTAACATTAGTACACATACAACCCATGGCATACAAGGATGTGCCAGCAGTTTCTTGGGACATTCTCTACAACCTCTTCAGACAGGCTTTCGCAGCTCTCCATTTCTGAGGACAGACATCACAAAGAAACAGGCTTTATTTTATTACAATTAGACTGCCCTGACTTCTCTGTTTGCCTTCATAGTTTTCCTCTTTGAGAGAATATTTTCATAATGTCCTCCCATAACCTGCCATAAAAAGTACACCTACTCCCTTTTCTGACAGCTGGAGCAGAGAATACTTTCACCCTTTCCATTGCTTTTTTCTACAAATGCATATGGAACATTAGTTTTTAATTTACGATGACAAGTAGACCTACATCAAATTAACAAGCTAATATTAAATTAACTATCTGATATTTCACTTAGCTATAGTATGCAAAGTTGGCTAGCTAACAAGCAGCTCATTAGCCTACAAAGTGGCCTGCTGTAGCTAGCTAGTTAGCTAGCTAATAATATATATTTTTTAACATATTCAAAATGTATTTACCTGTGCTAGTTAGCTGTCTGCGTCTCTGAACACCTGTATGTAAACGGAGACAGATGTCACAAAATACTGTCGGCTGCAACTGTGCTAAATCATTCTACAATAAGTGTGTATTTTGCATTTGTGAAATTATTTTGATGTGTAAAGGGATTTATGTTTCTAGAACCGAGCAATGGACATTTAGACCGTTGGAAATCTGTTCTTTGGTCTGATGAGTCCAAATTTGAGATTTTTTGGTTCCAACTGTCGTGTCTTTGTGAGACGCAGAGTAGGTGTAGTTCCCGCCGTGAAGCTTTGAGAAGGTGTTATGGTGTGGGGGTGCTTTGCTTGTGACACTGCCTGTGATTTATTTAGAGTTCAGGGCACACTTAACCAGCATGGCTACCACAGCATTCTGCAGTGATACGCCATCCCATCTTGTTTGCGCTTAGTGGGACTCTCATTTGTTTTTCAACAGGACAATGACCCAACACAACTCCAGACTTCAACCCCATGAAGCTGGTTGAGAGAATGCCAAATGTGTGTAAAGTTGTCAAGGAAAAGGATGGCTACTTTGAAGAATCTCAAATATACAGTATATTTAGATTTAACTCTTTGTTGGTTACCACATGTTTCCATATGTGTTAGTTCATAGTTTTGATGTCTTCACTATTATTCTACAATGTAGAAATGAAGAAATATCCTTGAATGAGTAGGTGTTCTAAAACTTTTGACTGGTAGTGTAGTTTAGGCTTCCATTATGCCTATATGAATCCTACCTCTTGAATCACATCTAGATGTCAACTTTTGACTGGTACTGTCACTCATTTTGTGTTCTAGAGCGAGCTGTATAATACAAATGCTTTTTGATATCGATTCGTCACAGCTCTGCAAGAGAAGGGCACCCCAGCCAGCACCCATTCCTCTCAAATGAGTCAGTATTTTTTTCTGAAACCATAGAAAGTCATCGGATGCTAATAAAAAGGTAATTTAACCAGTGCAATAAGTGGCTGACAGCTACCGCATGCATTCATCCCCATCTCAACCTTCCCTTCTGGCCTCAAGTGCACACACTCTCTCCACTGGCCCCGTTTACCTGATTCATCTTTTTGACTCGAGTATTCCCAGAAGCCTTCTTGTTCGTTTGTGGCCGTGCTGCCCAGGAAGCATTGTTTTAGCATTAAAATTGCTTTTGTAACACCATGGTTAATCACAGTGATTGGCGTATTAACCGTTATCTTGTGTCACAGCACATTTGTCCATTTTGAAGGATTACAGCAGCTTGGTGCATTTTCTTTTTCTCAAAGCTGTTTTGAGAGGAAGCAGAGCTGAGAGCGGGTGTGCTTTACAGAGAAACATGACCGAAACATGAGGGTTTAACATGGTAGGGAGTGGGCTATGTCTATCCTTGTTTGTGTGCTACAGTGGAGCATACATTTTTGTGTATAGAGCTGTTCTACAAATATAAAAAGGAAGTCCACAAACTAGTGTGCCACTAGTTTTATGGCTATGGTGAACATGGGCTGGGCTATGGGTAAAGGTGCATTTAAAGGTCCGACTTGGGGGTAAGTAAGTAGAGTTTGGAATCTCCTGGTGAATCTGGAATCGTCATTGGTCCTACCTGCTATTGCCATATGTTTATTCCCCCCTCGGGGGAACAATACTCGTACCAGTATGAATTGCTTGTGGGCTCTCGACCAACTCGGAATGCATTTTCAAGCCATGTTTGTCAAGGATATTTCATTTGGGGTAAAAAATGTATTGGCAGAGGTTGGGGGTCCAGATCAAACCACTATTTCCTGCCCCACAGGACACTTCTTCCTCATAGCTTAACAACCATATAATGTTCTGTGCATGTTACTTTACAAAACAAAAATGCTTTTACGTAGCTGCTGCTCACCCTCCCTTCATGTGTAACCACTGTTTTGTGAACAAATGTTAGTTGATTGTGTGAGTAAGCCTACCTGTATTTTGTTTCAATCTAAGCACATAGTGGTGCTTGCTGTTGAGTTTTGTCCGCATGAGCAAAAACATTTGACCATTCAGCACATGAGCACAAACATCCTAAAATCTCACAGGACGTTTCCTGTTGTCTTTAGTCGAACAGTAACATTATACTGTGCTATTATTTATATATATATATATATAACACCATTCTGAGAAATGGCAGAGCGTCACTAGCCCTGTCTACACGTTGTTTTTACCCCAATGCAATCTACATTTGACCATAAATAACATACAGCTGTTATGTCGCTTCTCAGTAATTAGGCAACACCGCATGATTTGATGGATGGCACATTATTGGAATTTGCCAGATACTGTTCCGTAACTGGAGTTTGACAACATGCCCGTCAATTCAAGTGATCAGTCTGCCGCATATAGGCCACGATGTGTGTGGGTGGTAAATTCGATTTGTGTGGTTAGTTACAATCGACAGAAGTTTGTACAACATGGACAAGGACAAATATGTCTGCTCATCGCCCTGGGGTGAATGAAAACCGGAAGAGAGGGGGAAGCATCAGCGGAGGGAGTATCAGCTATGCAAAAAACATTGTGCGTAAAGTAGCATGTAAGGTTGTTTAGCTATGGGGAAGGGGCATCCTGAGAGTCTGGTCATGCAACCCCTCTGTTTTTTATTACTGGAAACCAAACTTTTTGCTTTGATTTGCCTAAGACAACTAAATTATAGTGTGTGTGAGCATATATTAGGTAGGCTTCAATATCAGCAAAAGTTGTTTGTAGATTAGGTTACAAAAAGTGCCCAAAGTAAACGTTTTGTTCTTGGAAATGTATCTCTTCGACATATTTCTTTCAGAACATCATTAAACTGCGCTTTATAGTCATGCATTCTGGTCTTGATGGACCTCTATGCGCTTGAGCAAATTGGAATGCATCACGTCATGGGCTTCATAGTCATCCAGATTGCTGCAGCGATCTGATACGTTCACCCTACATATTTAAAACAAGCACCTTTTTAGTGTCTTAGGACAAAAATAAACATGAAGTGTCCTCCCTCCCCTCTATATTAAACACCATGATCGGATTTTAGATGTTTTTAAAGTCTCATACATTCTGATAGATGTTGGAGGCATTTCTGTTATTATGCCTGCCGTATAATGTGAAAAGATGTCGGACTGGTGGACTCATTAATGTGATTTAATTTTTTTTTATAGCGCGTCCTTGGCGAACATATTGCTAGTTGGAAAGAGGTCGTATTACGACCCATAGTAAATTGAAGGTTTTCCATTATCTAGCAATACAGTGACACTTGCGAGACAGTTTGTTCTCATTAAAGTGTCAAATTCCCTATCTCACTTCAGTTGTCCTCTACTGCATGTGTAGGCCTCTACTCAATGTCAACGTTTAAACCAACATGGACAAATGTTTCCGAAAAATCATATACAAGTGGTAATAGGAAACGTGGCACTACATTTTTAATGCCAAAAGGGCCATCAATCATCATGTGCCAAAGAAATGGGCTAGGCCTGAACAGAAACGGTCACCTTCGAAATGTAACTGTCATTAAGTTTAGGCTGATCTGTTGTTTGAGGTCCCAGCAATCATCAGGTGGCCTGCCACGTACCTCCTTCCCCTCCCGTTGGCACTTAACTGAATCTGCCAGGTTAATTTGTTTCCCACTCCACTGGTGTTGTACTGGACTGATAGTAGTTTCAGTCTCTTAAGACTTCTATTTGTGCTGTGTAGGAATGGTCCTTGTGAAAATTAATTTTATTAACATCTGATTGTAGCAAAAGGACATGCAAAAGGCAACATTGACATGAGAAAATCATAACTTGTAGTTGGTCATTGTTTTATATCCTGTACAGTTGGAGTTGCTCACTTATTTTAAGACATGTAGCCGCTGCCAGTATGCTATGCCCTCATTTCCCATTTTGTTTTTGGAGGTATACTGTTTTTGAGGGCACATTTTCCTTCCTTGATATCCTCTCACAGGATTTGGCCTCATTAAATAGCTTTTTATGTAGGCTAATCAAAGCCAATTTCCTGCAATTCTACATATTTTGCCATGGTTTATGTAATTTGAGTTACTCTAACATTAAATCAAAATCAATGTGGGCCTCATGCCATGACAAATACTCCTGAATGCTTAATTGTTTTAAATTTTAGATTCTACCTGACTGTAGCTTTTATTTAGGTGATTGTGAGTTCTGAAATATGAACTTATTAAAAAAATATATTGCAGGGCTTGACATTAACTTTGTGATATCCAATTGGTCGTTAGTCTTGTCCCATCGCTGCAACTCCCGCACGGACTCGGGAGAGGCCAAGAGCCATGCTTCTTCCGAAACCTTAGACCGCTGCACCACTCGGGAGGCCCCTGATTTTGTCACTTGTCCAGAAGCTAAAAAAAGGTCTGTAATAGGCTTAGGCGATATACTCTTTTTTTATACTGGGGTATTTCAATAGCCTATCCCGGGGGGTGTGTGCTATGCCACTGCTTATTACTGATATCTAAGATGTATCAAATTATATCCAGCTCAGGCCTCCAGTTATGCATTTGGCTTGCTAACTTGCTAGCTGAGTTTCCCGTGGTGTGCATATTCGGTAATATTGTATACCCCGGTATGGTACAGAAACGGTATGAATATCTGGATATTGCCCAACCTTTTTCTGTAACAACATTTGGACATAATTCTATGATGAAAGGAACCACTTTACAAAATAAAATGTATTACTGTCTTTTTTTACCGTAGAGTATCAGACAAATTTAGACTATACTCTGCTTATTGGCTTTTTTTGCATATTCAAGCCTGTCTCAATATACAACACTGCCCCTTTTAAAGCTCTCCTGGAGAATGGTTGGCCACCCTTGGTGGCCTATGAAATATTGCAACATTACAATCACAGCAAAATATAAAATAATTCCCTCTGAGCTCGAATTTAAGCTTGTCCCAATACTGGGACAGTTCTGGGATGACCGATCCAAAATTCATACAACCACTGCACATTAAAACATTTTAAAAAGCAATGAGGATGATGCAACAGATCAGACTGTTTAGCTCAAAATGTTAAGTTGTATTTTTTCATATCAGCTCAACAATGCGCACATAGCTGTAGGCCCCAAAATACAAATGGAGCGAGCGGTTTCTTGTGCCAGATGAAAATATCTTTATAAATTAATTAAAAGGGAAGATCTAAAGATGCATCAACTAGCATGGGGTACTAATATGAGTAGGATTATGCCTTTGGCTGTTGGACAATAAAATAATGTAGATTTTTGAAAACCCGTGGAAAAAAAGTATTTGTTTTTCATGACATATGAAGTGTTTATGAAAGAATTCCCTTAGCATCTCCATGATCGTATTTTGGCTTACCTAAAAAGGTAAGACCTGCTGCATAAATGACATGTATAACATCCAGGTTTTAAACCATTAAGTTTATGGTTAAATAGTTTTACAATGCTGACCGCCTCCGCTCTGATTCAAGGTGGATGATGTGCAGTGCGCAACAGGCACTGTCCGTTATGTTGCCTCCCTCATGTCAGCATCGGTTTTGACATGAGTCTGTAGCCAATATGAATATCACCTATACATGTTGTCCTCTCTGATCCAGTAGTTGTTTGATATTGTGATCTATTTTTTCATTTGTCCATTCGGATTACTTAAATCTATATTATTGTCCGACCTATTTTTATTTTACTTTTTTACTTGTCCTGTTGTTAGGGACAGGCGTTAATGTCAAGCTCTGTATAGGTTCGTTATCTTTTATATGTACTTTGTATCTGGTTTAAGTTTACACTGAAAACATTTTTCCATCCCAAAAATTATAAAACAAATGTTTTATTATTTTACTGTTTGAACATAGGCGGCCCGCCCAAGACAGTTTAAGATGCAGAAAAAACCCTGCTAACACATTATGGTGTTGCTCCTTTTCAGCTCTGGGGCGATTTCTTTCAGTGCCAATGACCAGCCTCTTATGCACTTTCTCTTTTGCTCTAACCAGGCCCCTTTCAGTTTGCCTCGAAAACAGACAGTGGGGGAGGCACACATAGGCTAAATCAGGCCATTTGTTGTCTTGTTGGGCCGCAGTAATCCTATACCAGCGGGGTCCGATTCTCTCAGTTTGACCAGCAGTGCATCTCCGTAAACAAGCCAGAGGTCACATCCTTTCTTTTATATGTGGAACAGAAGTCCTTCTCCCTCTCAATGGAGGTGGGTGTGCTTCTCTTGTGTCCTTTGTTGATTTTTTTGGGGGTCTATGACCTAGTCATTAGTAGACTACTGGTCTATTTGAAAAGCAATAGTGGGTGAACTGCAGATGGTATTGGTGACCAAAACCACTTATTAGTCCACTATTACTGAGTGACCACGTAGGTATTTTTCACACACAGTTCTGAGCTATAGGCCTAGTTTGAGTCATAGCTTGGTTATTTATTAAATTGCATTACATTTATTTTGTTCCCGTTGGTTTCACATTGCCAAATGTCAAACTAACTAAAATGCCTAAACAAAACCACATTTTCAGGAAAGTAATTAGTTTATTTTAGAGAAAGGCTCATGTTAAATCATATATGATTATCAAGAAGCACAACTTGTCTGTCACAAGGTTCATATTACTTTCGCTTTGGTCTTCCAACAGCATGCGGGAGTAAACAGCGCAATAACCCCCCCTAACTGCCACGTTAATAGGTTATATTCAGTAGCCTACATCCCTGGTGTAGTCCATGTTTCCCCTAATCCGCATCAGACGCGCTCATAAATGCTCTGCTACTCACAGAATGTTTCAGAGATGTCAAGTAATGGTATTGCGTGCATTTCATTAAATGCTTGCAGTAAAACAACCAATAATACTCTGCGCCTCTGGTTCTTTTCCTGTGTTTGGTGGAATCGGACCGAGACCGGACCGAGCGAACCATGTTTTTTTTGTGCACTCCTAGTGAGGATAGTGTTCACACCAGTCCAAATAAACCAAAGGGGGAAAACAGGCCAGAGTATAGAAATAACGCTCCAAATCAATTTGGTGTGAAAGTCCCCTTAGTCCATTATTTCACTAGAACTAATATTCGGACAAGAAGAATATACATTTAAGTTATCCGAATGGAGAAGTAGACTTGTATTTACATATTATGATTTCCTCAAAGTAGACTTCTGCAGAATTCCACTTGGGACTTGCATATGAAACGCAAGCACAGAAAACAGACTCCTTGTTTAAGTAGAGTTTTTCTTTGGGAAAGTTGTTTGAGGGTAATCCTGATGTTGCGCAGATTAAAGGAAGTTCATCGCCTATTGAGAGAATGAATTCACTCAGAGCCAAGTGCAACCAGTTTAGAAGTAAATTACTTGACGATTAGATTACCAAGCACTGACAGAGAAAATGGTGCTTATGAGGAAGCAGTTGCAACTGGCCCAAAGAGCAACACCCATCTCTTCATCCCCTGCCAGGCCAGCCAGCTATGATACTATAATGTGCTCCCTCCAAGAGCCTCTTAAACAGCAGTTGGTCCTTCAACTGACAGCAAGGGTGAAAGTGACATAATATTTTTTTTGTCTTTTTATTATGGTAACTAAATGTATATGTGTTTATGCTATTTGTTATAAATAGATAGATAGATGGATGTTTGGTAGATGTATCACTGCTGAATCAAATGCATACTGGCTTTCTAAGAAGGGAATGTGTAGTGTAGCATAATATGAAGGTGTTCAACTTAGTTGCAGGACAGGCAACTTACACTTCCCCAGCACTTTGCCCATGCATAGCAATGATTCATAATACTTCCAAAATGTAGCATATTTTAAAATATTGGTTTCCCTGTGAAGTATTCATTCTGCTGAAGGTCCCTACAGATCCAAAAATACTTTTTGCCTGACCTCTGCCTCCTTTCAACAGAGAGAGAAAATGTAGAGGGAAATGAAAGTGGGATGTGTTTTGTTGTCCTTGGCAACATATTTTTTTCCTCCAAATGACATTCTTAACCAGAACTGGAACAGATTGTTTTCCTTTGTTCTATGGCCCGGCAGC
>NW_027016828.1:0-2500 GCF_036934945.1 Oncorhynchus masou masou
CTGGTTAACTCTCTCCACCTGCCCGTTACTCTAGGGGTGGAAACGGAGTTACTCTCGGAAACCTGAGGTGAGGCTGACCGAGACCCCCAGAGGTTCCATGAACCTCCAGACCCTCAACGTGAACTGGCACCCTGTAGTGCCGGAAGACATGTGTAAACAGGGCCTCCGCAGTCTGTAGGGCCGTAGGGAGACAAGATGGGTAGGGAGACCAGGCAGAGGGAGGAGACGACAGGACTTAGAGAACCGATCCACAACGACCAGGATCGTGGTGTTGCCCTGTACAGGAGGAAGATCTGTCAGGAAGTCCACCGACAGGTGCGACCACGGCCGTTGTGGAATGGGTAAGGGTTGTAATTTCCCTCTGGGCATGTGCCTGGGAGCCTTGCATTGGGTGCACACCGAGCAGGAGGAAACATAAACCCTCACGTCCTTGGCCAAGGTGGACCACCAGTACTTCCCACTAAGGCAACGCAGAATGGCATCAATATACACCACTACATCCTGCCTGTGCAGGTCCTGGAAAATCTCATCAACAAAGGACTGGAAGATTGATGGAGCATTCATCAACCCGTACGGCATGACGAGGTACTCATAGTGCCCTGAGGTGGTACTAAATGCCGTCTTCCACTTGTCCCCCTCCCAGCTACGCACCAGTTTGTAAGCACTCCTGAGTTCCAATGTTGTGAAGAAGCGCACCCTGTGCATTGACTCAATCACACTGGCTATGAGAGGCAGCGGGTAGCTGTACCTCACAGTGATCTGATTGATACCCTGATAGCCACACGGGCGCAGATCTCCATCCTTCTTCTTCACAAAAAAGAGACTTGAGGAGGCAGGTGAAGTGGAGGGCCGAATGTATCCCTGCCCCAGAGATTCGGAGACATATATTTCCATTGTCGCTGTCTACTCCTGTGAAGTGCTGCGTCTACCAGGAGATCCCATCCCATTGATGAGGTGGTAATTTAGTCGCCCTCTTCTTACAGAAGGCGAGAGCCAAAACGGCATATTCTAAGGGGATGTGCACGGTGGAGACCTGGTTTGGACTTTCCACCGTAGTCGCACCAATGGAAATCCCCACAGACCTCCCTGAGCACTCTCGTGACCACCCCTTGAGAGCCCTCTGTTGCCTGGAAATAGTGGGGTTAGGACAGGCCAACCAGGGTAAGCCCAGCACCACGGGAAACGCAGGAGAATCAATATGGAAGAGACTGGTTCTCTCCTCATGACCCTCCTGCGTAAACATGTCAAGATGAGCGGTGGCCCCACTAATTAGCCCTGACCCTAACGGTCGACTATCTAGGGCGTGCACAGGGAAGGGCATATCCACAGGAACAAACAGGAATATACTATGAGCAAATGACCGGTCAATAAAATTCCCAGCTGCGCCTGAATCTACAAGCACCTTATGCTGGGAATGCGGGGAAATTTAATAAACACATACATGTGAGCAACAGGGGGCTCTGGGTGAGCCTGGTGCCGACACACCTTGGGTGACACGATAGTGCCCTGCCTGCTGCCTCAACTCCCTGAGAAACCCCTCCAGCACTGACCAGCAGTGTGCCCTCTGCGGCCACAGATGGTGCAGGGCCCTTCCTCCGGTCGCCCTTAGTGCAGCACCTCCCAGCTCCATGGGTGCTGGGGGACGGAACTGACAGGTCCAATCCGGACATCCGCGGGCAGTCAGCAGGTTGTCCAGCCGGATGGACAGGTCCACCAGCTGGTCCAATGTGAGGGTGGTGTCTCGGCAAGCCAACGTCCTCGCGCAGACTGCACCTAAAGTGATCGATCAGGGTCCTGTCGCTCCATCTCGCGCTGGCGGCCAGGGTCCGGAAGTCCAAGGCGAAATCCTGCGCGCTCCTCGTCCCCTGCCTCAGGTGGAACAGACGTTCACTCTGTGATCCAACGTCGCATCTCACTCACACCATACGGTGTTGGCCCCCTCCAGGGCTTTGCCTGAGAGGCAGGAGACGAGGGCGGACACACTCTCACCACCCCGAAGGAGCCAGGTGGAGCTCCAGTTGTAGTAGAAAACCCTGGCATCCGGCAGCCGTCCCATCATATTCCCTCGGGAGTGCGAGTCGAATCCGCTGGGACCAGGGGAAATAAGGGGTGGACAGTTGGACCTGATGTAGTGGGGCTGGTGGAGGCGCTGAAAAACCTCCTCCTCTCTCCCAACGATCTGGCCATCCCATCATGAGACCCAGAGCCAAGACAAATACCTTCACGCCTCGTTACCACGACAACATCATATCACCAGGGGCTTTCTGAAGCTTCCATTACCAGGACAACATCATAACACCAGGGGCTTTCTGAGGCTTCTGTTACCAGGACAACATCATATCACCAGGGGCTTTCTGAGGCTTCAATACACCTTTATCTGCCAGGCACTCCCTCTGAGGTGGTTTCCAGTGAAGGCAGGTGTCTGCGGCAGAGAGAGTATACGGGGCCCTAATACATTGATACAGCTGCGTTCTGCTGTAAAGATCTGAATGATGTCACC